>NC_057712.1:60366150-60386187 GCF_004010195.1 Chiloscyllium plagiosum | reverse complement strand
GATGTATTTCCGGGAATATCCTCCCTCAGCACAGCTGTAAAGCTATCCCTTATCAAAAATGTCACTCCCCCTTCTATCTTGCCTCCCTTTCGATCCTTCCTGTAAGATTTGTATCCTGGAACATTAAGCTGCCAGTCCTGCCCATCCCTGCGCCATGTTTCTGTAATTTCTATGATATCCCAGTCCCATGTTCCTAACCATGCCCTGAGTTCATCTGCCTTCCCTGTTAGGCCCCTTTCATTGAAATAAATGCAGTTTAATTTATTAGTCCTACCTTGTCCCTGCCTGCCCTGACTGTTTGACTCACTTCTGTTCTCGGCTGTACCCGTCTCAGATCGATCTCTTTCCTCACCACCTCCCCCCCGCCACCTTACTAGTTTAAATCCTCCCGAGCAGTTCTAGCAAATTTCCCTGCCAGTATATTAGTCCCCTTCCAATTTAGGTGCAATCCATCCTTCTTGTACAGCTCACTTCTACCCCAAAAGACATTCCAATGACCCTTAAATGTAAATCCTTCTCCCATACACCAGCTCCTCAGCCATGCATTCATCTGCTCTATCCTCCTATTCCTGCCCTCACTAGCTCGTAGCACTGGGAGTAATCCAGATATTACTACCCTTGAGGACCTCCTTTTTAAATTTCTGCCTAACTTCACAAAAAGCAGTGAAGAAAACTTGAAGACTACTTATCATGAAAGTCATAGGTTTGCTAAATTGCTGACAGCATAGGCAAAGTCTTTCTTATTCAGTCTCCAAAGTAAAATTGAACTGTATCTCACGGTGGTAATTATGGAACTGTGCCAAGGAGTTTTCAATGGTTATCTGTATTTTTGACAGTTTCTGATTCCTTATGAGGAAAAATTCCAAATTAATTCTTTACATTGGCTAAGGGTGAGGGTCATCTAGTGGCTTGTCATATCTATTAATAATAGATTGCTCATCCCCTACTTATTTAACCCCAGAGGTTTAATTCCATTCTGAACAAATCCTTGTAGATACAGATTTCAGCTGGACAAAATGTGTTACATTCTCTAGAGTGAATTATTGCAATAATAGACACAGGGTAAAGCATGATGTCTCAATGAAATATAGAGATCTTTATGCCATAGATCTGATTAGTACATCATAAGGCATTCACAAACCTGTCTAATTCAAAGACATTGGGCAGAATCATATAGGGTCTGAGTAACATAGATCATGGCGAGATTTCTGAAAGAATGGCACGAAAAGTCCAGCAAGGCCAATCTTGACATTGAGAAAATCTTGCTGCATCTTTTATGCCTTCTATGAATGGATGGTGAGTTTCTCACTAGTCAATTAAGGGGATTATTATTTGTGAAATGTCTATTTTCTGGCCAAAATCATCTCATTAATAAATCAAACTTGTCAAACAAGCTAGATTTTGAGAAAACATGACATGAAAATCAGAGCTTGTACCTGCTGACTTCAGCGTGTTGCTTGCTCCAAAGGAATTCCATATTGGACATCTCAGGGCAGCTTTCATGGGCACAGTCACACATACACACCCTACATCCAAAGATATTGGTATCTGATATATGGTAGCTGTGCGAACTCTCATGGCATATCCAATCCATTTGCAAGACACTTCTGCACTTCAATGCTAGACCTTGGGCTGCACTCGCAACTATCACTGTAATGCAGTTTAAAATACACTGTCAGCTTAGGCATATGCACCCAGTTCATGAAAGGAACAAGGGCGCATCTCCAGGCTCTTCACTCGCTTTCATCGTGTTCAATCATTTTGAAGCTACTCAGATGCTTACAGCATTACTGCCTTGCCTTCCTCTTTTGCGCTTTGACTTCTTAGCCAGAGACACCAGGTTTAAATGTCTTCTGCCTTGCCTTGCCTTTCCATTTAGTGCAAACACAAAGACAGAAAGATTGTCTTGATTGTTAGCAGTCTTTGGTCAAATCAAGGGGGATAGTAATCATCACACAGGGTTGATGACACGGATTCAAGAAATGCCATTGGATTCCGAGATATCACCAAGTGGTAAGTTGTTTTTGGAATGACACATGATACTATGGGGCTTAGATCGGACATGACTAATGCCATAGGGGAAGGGTAAGGTGTTACTGAGGTGAGTTTTATCAGATACGGCTAGAAAACTCAGTAGGCCTTGCAGTGGAAATTCCTTCAAAAACCTTGAACACAACTTGGACTCAAACCAAAAAAAGTAAGATTCGGCTATGATTCTTGTTTAACGTGATCAAAATAAAGAAGCTACGTTGAATTCAAACTGTTGAGTTCAAAACTTTTGCTTATTCCCTCAAAGCTGACAGAGAGACCTTGAATAATGATGTATTTTAAAACAAAGGGAATGTTTACTTCTTAGGTTAGCAAACACCAGGACCTTTCAGTGAATTCTTCTCATCCTTGTTACTGATAGAATGTATGTGCTGTTTTTCTGCCATGATCAGTATGTTTTGATGGAAAGAGAAGAGAATTTCTAACCCTTGGAAAGTGAGTTCAACATAAATAACTTCAGTGAGGTTAACATAAAGTTATTTATTCTCATTCACACACTCTGAATTTAAAGCAACACCACAAGCTGGATCTCACTCAGTTCTGAAGAAGGGTCACTGGACTTAAACGTTAATTCTGCTTTCTCTCCACAGCCACTATCACACCTGTTGAGTTTCAGCTGCATATTCTGCTTTTCTTTCAGATTTCCAGCATCTATTCTTTGTTTTATTTAATGCCTGTCCCAATATCACAAGTTCTTGATACATTTGTGATTCAAAAGCCTAAAGTTTTAACAGAATATGCCATCTTAATAGCTTATTTGTGTCCAATTTTTGAAAGTTTTCATTGAAAGTTCGTAACATAGTAGGGATGATCCATGAGTAACAATTTGTGCTATTGCAAATGCAGGTCTTGCTCAATTGCATCACTTAACAGGCAGAAATTTAAACTGGACTATTTAAAAGGATTAGCAGGGTAAAATCTTAAAATGCTAATTCAAACATGTATAGGGCATGAACATTTATTATATAAATTTTATAACCTTTTGTGAAGGCTTATTTATGAATCAGCAATTGTTTCTGAACTACTGTGTCAAAACTGATGTTATGTTATGAATTAAACTGTTTAGTAACTGGTAGTTGGTTTATTTCAACAGGATAATATTGGTCTGGTGTTGGTAAAGACAGGATCATATGTTATCTGTGCCACTTACAGGGAGGGAATGTATCCAAGCGTGTGTGTTGAAGCTGCGGAGAAACTTGGTGAGTATTGGAAAACTAAGTTTGTCGGTCTTCCCATTTCTCAGTGTGAACACTGCAAGAGTAATATCAACATTCCAAATTTGATTTAGCTTTGGTATCTCACCCAATATCCACTCGCTACAATTTATTAAGGTGGCCACATTTAGATTGCCAGTACTCCCATGTAAACAGCTGTACAATGCAATTTTGGTTTATAAGAAATAGATAGGACCCCAACACATCTTTGGTAATGTTTAACATTTTGTCTGCTGCCTGTGTGATGACTTTGACCTGTATTCCAGTAATGAAAGTCTGTAATTTCTTTTAAATATCTCTGAAGTCCATCATCATTTTGAAATGTATTAAAAGGGCTTTTAACAGTTCTCATCAATTGCAGAGAAATCAGTTAGACACAATGATAAAGCAGAAAGAAAAGCACACCAAATTCTTGTGAGGAAGAGAAACAGTTCTCTCTCAGAAAGAAGTCAGATTTTTTAATTTTACAGAAAAGGAGTCAAGAACATTTTGATGTAATTTTAAGCCATCCAAAAAGAAATCTAAAACCAGAAATATGCTTGAGTAGCTTGGAAATGCAGAAGAACTGAGTCATCGAGTCATATAGATCTCCAGCACAGAAACAGACCCTTCAGTCCAACTCGTGCATCTCAACCAAATATCCTAAACTAATCTAGTCCCATTCACCAGCACTTGGCCCATATCCCTCTAAATCCTTTCTATTTATATAACCATACAAATGTTTTTTATATGTTGTAATTGTACCAGCCTCCACCACTTCCACTGGTAGCCTATTCCATACACACACCATCCTTTGCATGAAAAGCTTGTGCCTTAGATCCCTTTTAAATTTTTCCCCTCTTACCCTAAACCTACGCCCTCTAATTCTGGACTCCCACAACACAAGGAAAAGATCTTGTCTATTTACCCTAACCATGCTCCTCAAAATTTTATAAACCTCTATAAGGTCCCCCCTCAGCCTCCTATACTCCAGGGAGAACAGCCCCAGCCTATTCAGCCTCTCCATTTAGGTCAAACCCTCCAACCATGTGGTTAAACCATGAGACGGGTACACATGAGGGATACACTATCAGGACTGCTATGACCCAAGGGAGAGAAAGCTCTTTGCAATGTGTCTTGTTGATGATAATTGTTTCTATGAAACTCAGATTGTGGAAAAAACGAAAGATATTGTCAGATAATGCTCTTGACCTGCTCTGCATGAACAATCAACTGCATTTTGTGAAATTTTGCAGCTACTGATGCCACAAATTTGTAGGGAGTGATGCGGCTGCTTTAAAGTCCTGTTGTACAAGCATTTGTTGTGTCTACCATTTAAAGTAAATTATACCATTTATTTATCATATTGATCCTGACCTATGAAACAATTTTCCTTTCAAAAAATTTATTTTGACAATGCCTGGTTGTAATTTGATTTTCTAAGTATCCTACTTCTGCATCTTCAAAAAAGACTGCAGCATTTTCCCAAAAATAGATAATACGCTGGCTTACCTATAGTTTCCTGCTTTCTGTGTTCCTCTATTCTTCCATGGTGATATTTCATTTACGGTTTTCCAAGCTTTGGGACATTCTTGAAATTTTGGAAGATTTCAACCAATGTATCTACTAGAAACTGACGGCATTCAAAGACTGATTGCTCTAAATTAGAATGGTTTAATGAAAGCAACTACAAAAAAGCATGAATAAATGTGAGGCTTTTTTGTTCATAGCACTGACATTCACTGTTAGTATTTGTTGTTATCTGTTATGAATTCAGATTTCAAAGCTCCATTGTCATAATTTTCCACTAATTTGTAGGGACAATTAATGAAATTATCCAGGTATTTCCTGAATGGAGAACTCTTATGATCTATTTTGCCCTTTTGAGATGTTTTGTAATCAGATTAAATTTATCATCAAAGTTTGAAGAGTATTTTCAAGAGTATATGTGTCTTTTTTCATAGTTTGGTGATTTATAACACTATCAGCTATGTGTGCTATTGAAAATGGTAGTGTGTGCATTTGTTCAATTTCTGGTTTAGTATTTAATTTTGAAGCAATTCTGAATTGCAAAAATAGTTTTTTTCCAAGATGTCCACTCCTGTGTTCTGTTTCATTCATTTGTGCGTAATATTACTTCTGCTGCCATTACCTCCTTAATTCAATTATATTTTTTTCCTTTAAAGTTGTTTTAATTCTGCAGCTTCTCAACGCTGTTGGCAATCTGCTTTTTTTTTAAGCTTTCATCTTGCTGATATCAATGTTATTTTGATCTTCTTACTTTTCAGCTTTTCGTGTTGCAGTGAATCAATGGTGTTTTATTTCTCAGCTTACCGAATTTGACAATTCTGCACTGTAGAAATGTTGTTCCCTTGTCCTTGTTATACAAGCTATTAAACTCTCCGGTATGGCAACATAATTATTTTCGTCCATTTCAGGTTTTGATTCTGTATTATGACAATTCCATTCTATTTCACTTTGTCTAAAGCTTTAAATTCTGACAAGTCGCAATGCTTTATCTCTGAACTGCTTGTTGGGCTTTTTCTGCTTTTTTGTAGTCAATGTGATGGTTTTGTGGGAAAATTGAAAGCTTTCCTGACTTTTTACACATGCCCTTTTGATTTTCTTCTGTCAAACTCTGCCATCTTCAACTTTTAAATTGCAATTTTGCTGCCTGAAATCTGCTCCATAATATCTGTCAGATCTGCTCCATCTCCATTCCTCACACTGTCTCATTGTCTTGAAGATCCATATCTCTCTCTGGAAGGCCATGTAAAGGAGAGCACAGCAGACTCAGTGCAATGACTGAGGATGTTGCAGGGCTTTGGGCAGTACCCCATAATCAGTCTGGGCCCCAGTACCACACCTTCAGAAGCTGATGGCCTGCTCAATGGTTGACATAATAGGGCAGCCTTATCTGCTCCTTACTTTGTATCTGTTTCTTCTCAGCAGATCATAAAGTGAGTTGACAGCTTCTGAAACCTGTGTTCGCCTTTAAGTATTCCACCCTGACTTTCACTAGCTTCTAACTACTTTTTAGTTAGTTTAATTGACCATAATTAGAAGGAAAGTGGTATTTCTCTCCCATTTTCCTTCTGTCCTAGTGATTATTGCCAGAGTTGAGATCAATGCCTTGAGATTGACAGGCCTTCTCCTTATCTCCATTCCTGCTCTTGAAGATGGCTTCTATCAGTCAGCTCATAAAAGAACAATAAATTTAACAGATTAGACACAAAGTTGGTTGAATGACAAAAAGCCAAGCATTTGGTTTGATGTTAGATGGGTGCTGCCCAGACTAGAAAGAATGGGAAATGATACAGTCTAAGGATTAGTGTCAATTTTTCTGAAGACATATTACTATTTCAATAAATAAGTATTAAAAAATATTTTTTCAATGTTTTGTTAAATATTTAAATTCAAAACAAAATCTAGGCAGCATATTTGTAAAAAGATTTCAGTTTTCTGTGGTAATTTCATCACAGAAAACATTATACTTTACCAGTTCATAAATATTTTAGACTGTGCAGTGCAACCTACACAAACATACGGAAATAAATAAATTCTGAAGAACAGTCAAACTAGACTTAAAATGTTAAATTTATTTCTCTCCACTGATGTTGCCAGACCTGCTAAGTTTCTCCAGCATTCTGTGCTTGTATGAGTAAATTAAGTGCCTTGTACATGAGTATAGCATGATTACATTACTGTTGTGAAAAAATAAATTATCTAAGAAAAATCTATTTCCTTATTTTAGGTGATTACTTTAGGTCAAAGGGTAAATGAAAGCAACAAAGACTGGCTTTTTGGTTTATTCGTGCTACAAACAGAAAAAACACAGAATGTGGCAAAGACCAATTGGTAAATCAAGTCTACTTCCAGACTCTACTCCACTTACTTCTATTGCATATGTGCAGTGAATGTTTTATTACAAGATAGCTAGCAAGCCTTGTAAATCATTGTAGAAATCTGTAGAGGGAATTTGCTGATAAAAGTACAATTCAAACTAGTGTAAAATAGCTTTTGCATACCATTCACAAGCTGAAAATTCTCAATCCTCTATGTCTTCTAATTTCTGTGTAATTAAATTATTGCATTTTTGTCAGAAAATCACATTGTTGTCTGTGTTGTTGTTATTACATAGAATTGCACAGCATATACTGCATTCAAACAAGGCCACTAATGTGTATTTGTTTAAATTCATTCACGGGCACAGCATCGAGGACCAAAGGGCCTGTTCTGTGCTGTACTGTTCTATGTTCACCAGCTACCATGGTGGAATTCAACCTTATGCCCTTTGAACATTAATCTGGGCTTTGATTACTAGTCCAGGGATATTACCTTTATGCCACCGCACTTACTCCACTCTAAATATGAATTTTGTCTCATTGTATATACCTCATCTGAGCTTTTTAGCATTTTATCTGTTTACTTTTCATTCTTATACTTTTTATTTTAACAGTGTCGAAACTATTAAAATCCATTGTTTTCTGTGGTAGGAAGTTCCACAATTTAATTACTTTCTGAGTAGAGACAATTTTCACTTTTGCTGTTAGATTTCTTTGTAAACTATCTAATATCCATTGCTTCTAGATTTTGATTCTATCAAGTGGAAAAAAAATCTTCTCCACATCTATTCTGTCAAACCAATTCATCATTTTAAAGAACTTTATCAGGTGATGTCTAAGTGTTCCTTTATTGAAAGAAGAAAAACCCTAGCATATTCAACCTTTCTTAATTTTTTTTTTGTGGATCTCTTCCTTCACATAGAATTGTTTCATTGTTTTGATTGATTTCAATAGTCACTGACTTAAATGCTTATGTCTTTTTTGAATTTTAAGACATTACAGCCATAAATTATTGTCTTAACTTGAAACTGAATATATTTTGCAAAAACCGGAATTCAAAATAGTTCATACATTTTCAGCACATAAATATAGGAAAAATTAGCTCAGAGTCTTTAATGCCAAATCCCTGTTTTATCTGGGCTGCATACATTTTTCATGAGGTTCCACACATATTATTGCAGATGATAATAATGCATGGTGCAACTATCACTCATTGGCAGTGGGCAGAAGAATGATCCGTGAAATTTTTAAAAGGGAGAGGCTACTTAATTTAGTGGCTTTTAAAGTTGACACTTCATTGCAATATATCGTCAGAGATGCCATCTGTTGGATAAGACAAAAGAAATGAAGTTCCCCCTACCTGTTTGTGTGAACATAAAGATTTTCTGACATTATTTGTAAACAAAAACAGCTGTAAAGTGCTTTGGGAACATTCTGAAGCCATGAAGTCTATATAAGCTAGATACACACAATGTTATTTTCTATTTTTTAACTATATATAAAGTCTATATGACTTTCTGCTGGTTTTTAAATTTTTTTGGCATTAGAAGACAAAAATATTTATGAAGAAACAGAAGAGCCAAATATTATTTTCAAAACAAAATGGGAATTTGACATTGTTTGAAGCATTCAGAAACATTGTGCAAAAAAAGAAAAATTATGAAAGACGAGTATGAGAACAGCTTGCAATAATGTACTATTTTGGCAGATATCTGAGAAATATCCAAGTAGCTTCACAATTTTTTTTAAATGTCCTTAGGTAGTAAAGGCATGTTAGAATGATAATATTTACTGCTGTTCAGGACACAAGTATGTAAATGATCTGTAGGAAGTGAAGGGTCATGCTGTAGAGCCATTCTGTAATGGCAAGTCCGCTTCACAGGGACTGACAACTGAGGGCAGGGGAAGAGGTCATTGGTGGAGTACATGTATATGGTGGTATAAGAGGAGCCGATCTTAATGTGTGCGTATGGGAGAGGACTGAAGAGAAACTGATTACTGTATGGAGGATGGTAGTAAGGATGGAACAGTTTGTTGTGGGTGTGAAAGGTAGAGGAACTTCACTGAGCCTTCCATCAATGGAAAATGTGGAGAGCTTGGCTGAAACCTATATAAGTAAATATTAACACATTTTACAAAATACTTTAAAAATACAGATTTTCATTTCCTATTATACAATATTGTATGATATGTGAACCTCAATAATTATAGACTGAATGTTATGCCATTGCTTTTCTAATATCTGGGATCATTGTCATTTTCAATTGTTAGAATGGAGCACACTGGAAAATAATTTGGGAAACTGTGATCTGTACAAAATTCCATTCTAGCTGGCAAAGCAAGTTGATTACTCTGGGGTTGTTTAACTATTCCATACATAGAAATTTATGATTAAGTGATGAAAAACAAAAGGTGTGCCAAGAACCTCAGTTAACATGAGATTGAGGTCTTCTATTGTGTTCCTCTGACAGGCATACCAGATAATGATTCAAAACAGCTGCAATTCCTGTATGTAACAGTCACCAGTTTTCAAATCACATTTCAACTATGCAGTATCAATAGTGCGAGGTATGTTATAATTGGCCCAGCATTTTCATCTATTCTTATCTAAAATTTAGTAAATAGAGGTGGGGAACTTCTCTGCATAAAATTGAGGCAACAAAACAAAATGACAGTAAACTTTGGAAAATACAACACAGCTGAGAGCATCTAAAACAGAAAATTCATCAGATTGGGTTCCCAGATGAGATTTGTTGATTTGTGTATCCCAAACATGGTCTACAAATATAACATATTTATAGGTAAGTTATTTCAAGTTTTTATCCAATGTCTTTATAAAGTCATTCACTTTCTCTTGCATCTTCTCATCCAGGAACTTCTTGAATTGCTCTCGTTCCTGCAAACGGTCAAGCTTCTGTCTCTCCAGTTCCTTTTGACAAATGTTTTCCATGCTGGCCATACGACGCAGTTCTTTGTGTGTCAAACATTGGCCATTGCCACCATCTCCAGTATTTCCTCCCAAAGATACAATTGACTTGGATCTCCTTAAACCAGGAGGCCTTGAAGAAACAGTATGAATTGAAGCAGACATGTGAGGCATTTTCTTCATGTACTGACTTGTGGAAAACCTTCCACCTAATTCATCTTGAAAGGAAAAATTTGGACTGGTTCTCCCATCTAAACCAGCCCAGGTATCCAGCAAACTCTCACGTCGCTGTCCAGATTGTAAATTACTCAGCATTGTTGAAGGAGTTGTTTTAGCCCTTCCAAAAAGTAAACAATTCACTCCCCTTGTTGCATCCCCATTTGAAGTAATCTCAGTTGTGTCTCCCTTTTTGAAAGTCTTTAGTTGCATAATTAAATCATCTAATTTACATTTCTGGAGTATTGCTTTTTGGTTCAACAGAGTCTCAAGTTCCTCTGTTACATTTGTACTTTGTTGCTGTAATGTTGAAAGGACAATACGGTGGCCGCGGTATAGGTGGTCGAGCCTAGTGTGTAAAAGCACATTTTCTTTTTTGTTTTTCATATGTGCATCCACTGTCAGCATTGTGGAGTCCTTTACCAACTTGCTCATAGTTGTACTATTAGATGGTGGCTTCCCAATATACCTGCTGAAATATTTGATTTAAAGTAGTAGTATAGTTATTAAGGCAGAAATTATGTAGTGTTTATGTAGTTTTATTTACATAAGAATGTACAACTATTGGGAGTTTAACACTTTCAACTGATTTTTTTTAATATTTGAAGTTTACAAGTAACTGTGAAACAATTAAAGAAAGAAAATGAGTTTGAAGTCAATAGTTTGCTTAATAAAGGGAACCTGTTACTTTCAATGTTTTTGGTGGTTCCATTAACAAATCATAAAATTCCTCATGCCTGACAGAGAATTGAGAAGCATAAATTGGTGAGTGACAAATATTGGTCAAATAAAATATAGCTATAAAAACAGAAATTGCTGGAAAAGCACCAAAGGCCTGGCAGCATCTGTGGATAGAAGTCAGAATTAACATTTCAAGCTTCTGAGGAAGGGTCAATTGACCCAAAACATTAACTCTGACTTCTATCTACAGATGCTGCCAGATCTACTGACTTTTTCCAACAGTTTCTGTTTTGATTTCTGATTTACAGCATCTGCAGTTCTTTCAGCTTTTATTTAAAATACAGCTATGATGATCCATTCATGCTTCTGCATATATCTGTTCTCTACTAGACTACCTGTGACCAGTATTTTGGACATGTGATTTGGTATGTCATAAGGCAGGATTTTGGGACCCTGCCAAGGTTCAGAATGTAAGCAATGGGGTCTGAAAATGCCAGCATCAGTCACATGCTTCTTTCCCATTCACAGTAGTAAGTCAGCTAGGGCTCAGTTGGTAGCATTCTTGCCTCTGATTCAAAAGGTCCCAGGTTCAAGTCCTCTTCCAGGTCCTAAGTGCATTAAAAACCCAAGGTTGAGATTCTGATTCTATTTTGAGGAAGAACAGAATGTTTTCTCACTGTCTTGGCCAACATCTTTCTCTCAATCAACATTACAAAAGTAAATCATTTAATCATTATTCATCTTATTCATAATAAAGGAAACATTGATAATAACATTTGTATTCTATGTGATTCCACCATAACCAAAGCAGAAGCAGTTTTGGACCCAGCAGAACATCGAAACCCTGTGAGATGACTGACCAATTATATTAAGAGATGACTGAAGCACTGTCAATGAAGGCCAACTGGGATGTTCTAGATGTTCTCCACCTTTCCAATGCAACTGGGTGTTATTTAACTGCCTTGAGGCAGGCACCCAGTGGAAATCAGAGGTGTCTGCTGTCTAATCCAAGCAGATTGAGAGGTATTCCCTGCTTCTTGTCTAGGCAGAAGACAGGCAAACTGTCACCTACAGGGTTACAGGGACCCGATGGCCACATCTCCTACAGCCCCATCCCATCCCATCCCACAATACCATGGTGAGAACACAGAAGGAAAGACCGTTAATTAATCCATAATTGAAAATGAATGTACTGATTGCACTGGAGCGCAGTTTTGGTGTATAAAGATAAGCTGGACCAATGTGCATCATTCACAAGTTTTACTATCATTCTTTTTAGTAAGGAGGCTCCATGCTGAAGCATCCTCTCTGTTGTTTGCTTTTACTTGCAATCTGCTATTTATCTCAGTCTGGAAGATCTTTAATTTTCCTTTCAACATCTAGAGCTGGTCCATTCCATTAATTGGTCAGAAAATCTGTCTCAGTGTCATGAAGGAAGCACTCTCTATACAAAAATCCCACAGAGTGACTTCCCCTCAGGAGACAGGTTCAGGACATGGAATCAATTCCAAGTCCTAATATCTATTCCCAAACAGAAAATTCAGTCTATAGAGTCATTACAAAAAAGAAGCAGGCCAGTTGCCTCATTAAGTCTATGTTGGCTGTCTCTAGAGCAATCCAGGAAATTGTCATCTGCTGATCCATCCCATGGGTCTGCAAGTTATTTTCCTCAAGTGTCTAGTCATTACCACTCTTTTTATTCAGCACATCCCTCCTGTATCTATTGTGCAAACTTTTCAGTCATTGTCCTGTAGTCATTTTTCTATATGGTAGTGGGGGAAAAAAGTTTATCTTATCCCCCAGTCTGTCATGTGCACCTGTTCCAAATAACCCTTCAACCTCTTTCTTCAAGGAGAATAACCTAGTTTCTCCAACTTATTTGTGTAGCCAAATTTCCTCATCCCTGGAACCATGATATATTTTCTCTTCACCTTCTCAAGGACCCCATATTCTTCCTAAAGTAGGGGTCCAGAACTGGACACAATATTCCAGCAGTAGTTCACTTCCCTGCTTCTATACTTAATATTTCTATTTCTGGAGCCCAAGTTTCCTGTTGCTTTGCTGACGCCTTCAAAGATGTGTGCACACAAATCTCCAGGTTCATCTCTGAAACTGTTCCATTGGATATATATTGGCTGACCCTTTGTCTTCTTTCAAAGTCCACCAGCTCACTCGTTCATTTGCTAAATTCCATTTAGCTTTTGTCTGTCAGTTCTACTACCCATGATTTATGTCATGTTGTAGTTGGTTCCTCTCTATTTGACAAATTCTCAGCAAATTTTGAAGTTTAATCTTTACTCCAATATTTTCCAATATGCAAGTATTGTTGTGATTCAGGAAGGCAGCTCACCACAACCTTCTCAAGGGCAATTAGGGAAATGCAATTATTGCCTTTGATATTTTAAAGTACTTTTATAAATCTTAACATAATAAAGTAAGTATTAACATAATAAAGCACAGTATTTTGCATCCACCTATACATCCATTTGAAATTAGAAAATAACTTACAGTTATCTTAGAAAAGTCCAAAATTACTCGTATACACTGACTATTTTGAGCACTCTGCAGCTGCGTGGTAACAATCTTAGACACTGGCATCACATGCAGTCAAAACAAAATTGCATCCCACAACCTTAAACCCTCCTAGTATTTCCTGGCAAATGGGACCAGATTAATTTAGTATATCTGGTTGGCATGGATGAGGTGAACCAAAGGGTCTGTTTCCATGCTGTACATCTCTACGAGAATGACTCTTTGCCAATCTTCTTTCCATTTAGCTGAGCAAGGAGGTTTTCAGCACACAGGCAGCCAAGAGATTAGGGACCACATAGTTTTGCTTACTGTACAGTTCAAGGATCAGTGTCTAATATTTTTGCATTTAAAAGAGCCTCACATCAGTGGGTATAGCGGACCCATCCCTCACAGATTGAGATACTTATCCTGCCCACTCTGGTTGAGATTGTAGCCATTTTCTTTTCCATTGCATGGTTTTAATTTCTCGCATGATGGCAACTAGCAGATTTTTGGGCCCTGGTTTCCATCTCCACGTGTCGGAAAGGTATCAAACATCCAGATCTACTTCCTGATTGTCCTCCCTGTGAGCCCCTCTGACTTCACACATCCCCACTTTCCCATTCAACCCATCTATGTGAGCCTACACCTGCAGGCTGCAGCCTCCAATCCCAAAAAATACATGTCCAAGTTTCTTTCCGAAGGCAGTGGCTTTCCTGCACCCCCTCACCCTTTTGCCATAGATTTTATGGATGGGCCCAAAGACTGACTGTGGCCAGTCCTCTTAAACAGTCTCACCAGGCAGCTCTGGTTGAGAAATGCCTGCTTCACAATACATTTGTCTAGTTGTGAGCTCTACAGCCTAGACTGGCTGCTATGGAATCCTGACCCCACGCTGTAGAGGAGAGGATCCTTGATTGAATGTACCCTTCTCAGGATTTAATTCAATGAAAAATTGAAGATCTTTTTAACACTATTATCTCCCTTCAGTTAGTTTTACATTTATCCCCAGATCCGATTAATTAAATACTAACAATATACAATGAATAAATTTGATAAATTAATGTTCAAATAGGTTATCAAATTGTCTTTTAGGTTTTCTATTAATAATCAATCTTGTATTATAGGTTTAACTACATGTTTATCTTTTGACATAGCCCACCATATTCTTTTGGCTAGAATTTTGTTTTTCTTCCCATCGCTTTCACAGATTCATGGCATGAGACCAGGGAAGACAGATAGAATTACTATGTGCTGGCTTCACTCTCTGAAACTTCATTCCCAGCCTCTTGGACTTGAATCGCCAATGGTCATCGAGTTGAAATAACAAATCTTCACTGAGAACATTTTTTTAGCTTGTACAAAATAAAACACTCAATGCAAGTTTAACTACAATAACAGACACATGCTGATACATTAAAAATGACCAAATCTCCTGTTTCTACATTTCACACATTTATGCTCTAAAGTCCAAACATTAAGAATTTCAAATTCTATGTTGATGGCCCTGTTGGAATGTTCCTGTATTGCTTGAATACGGAGGATTGTCTACAATTTAGCAGTGGCTTACTTTAATTTCCTGTACATGTGAAGCAGTTTTAACATCCAAACTATCTGAGGCACTACGAACATGGGGTTGGGACACTGAGGCACAATTGAAATTGATCAGGAATTACGAAGATTATATAGTGGGCAAATAAATAAGTTTTAAAGAGATTTTCAAGATGAAGTTCTAAGTTTGTTTAAAAGGAGCTGTAGTTCAACACAGATGTAAAATAAATTCTAATTAGAACAGAAAGATTAGGTTACAGAATTAAACCTTATCAAGCATTAGTATTATTCATTCTTTAACTCCAGGTTTCTGTCATAATTTAATCAAAATCCTTGTTCTTAGAGTTCAATGAATTTGTGTTCTAAATCATCCATTGTTTAAAGAAACAGTCATCTACTTTTAGGCATCAGAGTCATCTCTTACACAGTTACTGTCTACAGATTTTCAGGGGTGGCCAAAACAAACTGAAAGGCTCCTCAAGCTGAACTTACAGACACTGCAAATGTGAGTTCACCAAATGAGGAACAGAACTACAATCCAGAATGCCATGGAACCAGTAGAATAAATTTTACTTTAGATATACTCTTAACCTTTTTGAAGTTACATTATACAAAATAGATTTTCTTTTACCTTCAGCTAATTCTTCTGCCATGTGATAATTTGCTTCTCTAAATAATTATTTTTATCCCAGACACTTTGTTTTGCTTCCAAACTGTGTATTCAATGCGCACAGAACATGATTGTGTCTCTAAACTGAAAGAGCTTCAATTCTTTGGTAAGTTAATCTTGTGATTTTATTTAACCCTTTGAGTACTAATGCACAGGAGATCCTGTAGCATCAGTCATTTGGATGTCTCTGAAACTGACTACGTTAAGAATAATATTACATCTGAAAATTGCTTATTTTCAGTTTCATAACAAAGTTGGATTTATAAAGATATTTAGTAAAATAAAAAAATTGCTCACACTCAATGTGTTAATATTTTTTGTTTCAATGTAATGCAATAGGAACACACCACTCACTATACATTACGTTTAATTCACTGTCAACTCAGTGTTTTATTTTAAATTACTGGCATTGGATAGGTAAATTGCTTCTTAGCAATAAAACAAACTTAACAGAAATCAAATTACACTTTATTTCCTTTGTTCAGTATATTGTTTTTCATCATTCCGTGCCAACTCAAAAGAGGTGACAGAAATGTCAGGCATTCAAATCATGCTTACGTACTACATTTGTGCTAAAGCTGGTTCTGTCACACATAATTAGGCTCAAAGGTGTTAATTATTTCTGTTGCTGATGGAGTAAAATTACCATTGATTTTGTATTAATGGAGGATGGTAAAAGCTCATTCCAAGGAGCAGGTTTAAATGATTAAATAGTATTTATCTCGTTCCATACTTTCTTGTAATAAAATGCTAAAAGTAAGCACTTAGCTATTACAGCATATTTTGGAGATAAAAACAAGTTACTATGGATCCTGGAAATCTGAAATTAAATCAAAAAATCTGATCTTGCCTTCTTCCGACACTAAAGTAAGCAGTCTTTCTAGCAGTGAATCCCAGGATAAAAATTCAAAACCTAATTTTCACTTCCCTGGGAACTGATGACAACAGCTAACTTGCAAGGCAATCTTTTTTTTGGTTATTAATGATTTCCTTATGAAAAACTTATCAAGTGCAATTGAGCAAATAATAATATAATGATTGGCGGGGTGTTTATCCAGTATAGAAACCCCACAATTACATGAAGGTATACTTGGCTGAAGAATAATTTCCTTCTTACCAAATAGAAAATAACACAAATCCTTTCAGTAAGCTGAGTCATACTGAGGTCGCTGAAACTAACTTAAAGGCATTGAGATTAGCTTCTGAGTGGCATTTTGCTGCTTAACCTGTAAAGTTACTACTTTGGGGTTGATGTGGGCAGCAGGCTGGTAGACAAATGTTGACTAGGGCTTGGGTGTACAGTGAGATGGTGGGGAAAGATATTGTTAGCAATAGCAAATTAACATGTCTCCAATAGGGCTGCTGTCCAGTTGAGCTTATGTCCTTGAGCTGCCAGCCATTCAGAGAGGTGACAACTCAGAATCTCTGGTAGGATCACTACTAGCAGTAGTTTGCTACTGCCAAAGGTGTGTCTCCTGGATGAGGATGTGTCAGTGGTAACACATTAAGTTTAGGGGAGGGGGTTCCTTAGGTGAGGTAGAGGACAATGAGTATCACATCACAGTGCAAGGTCAATGGTATTGCTGTGGGATAGCCACTGTCTTCATGGAGCCCCTTCATGGGCCAAAAAGCACCTATAAAGGATGCCCCCTATTGTATATAGATCTGAAATGGTTAATACTTGATTAAGTGCAGAAAGCTTCAACCACTGTGCTGTTATCACAGTGACATGATCAGTGTAAAGTAGGAGCTTTTAGGAAACAGATCTAGGGCTGGTCTGCTCCTACCGATCTCTATAGTAATGTAGATCATATTAATGTACAAGCAGTCCCCAGGTTACAAATAGGTTCAGTTCCTGAGTACATTTGTAAATCGATTTGTATACAGGTCAGAACACAATACAGTACAATATAAAAAGGCTGTTTGTAAGTATGAGTGGACATTTGCATGTCAAATCATTAAAATTAATTTTCATATGGGATCTCACTTGCAAGTATAAGCATTCGTAAGTTGGCTGTTTGTAAATCAGGGACTGTGTAACATATAAATAGTCACTGTAATGTAATCAATTTCAAATTGTTTATTCAGCAAAATTCACTGAGTTAGACCAGAAAGGTGGATATCTTAATCAACACAAGACCATTTCAGGTCTGAAGGAACTCACAAACAAAACTGCTACCCGCTCCTCAGGAACCCATTTTGGTGCCACAAGGATTTCCCTGGTGGTCTCCCCATAGGGCTGCCGGTCTTCCTGAAGTGGGCAAAATACTTAGGTGCATAGATGTAACCATCAATTCAGTCACTAAATGACTCAGTTAGTCATCAGATGGTCAAAAATGATGCTAAATTTCCACCAGTGACAATATGCCACAGTAACAGAAAAAAAAGGCTTCCTTTCCAGCGTCTTCTCTTCCATGCTACCAGTCCTCTCACCTTCCAGACCAACCCCAATAACCTTGTGTTTCTGGGGGATGAGGGTAAAATTAACCAGCCTTATCATAAAGGCTGAGGGTTGCCCCAGTGCCCAGAATATCTTGAGAGTCAAATTAAATGTTCAAAGTGAGCTATCTTTATTAGATACAAGCATACAAATTCTTCCAAATTATTTTAGGGGTTCTACAATGTTTGAGCTATCAATTTATGCAGTTATAAATGTTTATTTAAAGAGCTGTTTCTTTAATCACATCATATTTTCATCTTACTCCCTTCTCTGATTTGCTCTTCTTACTCATATTACCATATGACTTTCTGTCTTGCCCACACCCCAAGCCTTCATCTACCTCTTGATTGCTCTGTTAACTTTTCGTTTCTCACAGGCAAACTTTCAATCATCTGTATTCTACATCAAGTGTCCCATGAATCCCATATGTCCATTTCCCCTTCAGTTACCACCACAATTAATATTCAGTGATCTGCTCAAATGTTTGCCATTATGGATCATAAATTAAGTTTGACTGTGATTCTATCCATAAACAAACACGCTGCTAAAATTCTTTTGTCTGTATGTTCCAATAAAGGTAAGACCATATAAAGTGAGAAATTCATATCTGCCCAACACATGATTTCTGAGCTACATTAATTTAAACTCCAGTCTTGAAGTTTAACATCTGCCTCTTTACCTCCTCACAGTCTTAGGTCCTAAACACTCCTTCCAGGTGAAGCTGTGATTTCTATGTACTTCTTCCATTCTCGTCTACTGTATTCACTGGTTACAATGTGATCTCCACTATAGTAGGGAGACCAACACAGATTGGGTGGCCACATTGTAGAACATCTCCATTCAGTCCATAAGCATGAACGTGAATTTCCAGTGGTGTCTCATTTTAATTCTGTACTTTGCTCTTGTACTCACATTTCTACTCTTGGCCTAATACACTTCGCAGCTTTCTAGATGCAATTTTGAGTTCAAAGGTTTCACATGTCTTACATCCCTTCTATTTTCTTTTTGATCTTGTTTTGATTTTGCCCTGTTTGTTTTTGTCAACAGTACATCTGCTCACTTTTGTTTCTTTGTTTTCTTGTCTCATCTTCTTTCCATTTAGCCATAGAAAAGTAACTGTTGTGTCATTCAATCTCTTATGTTTTCACCCTATCACAGACCTTTCTTTTATCCTTGCCCCACCAACCTTGCTCTCAAAAACTATTACTTCTCTAACTTCTCCCAGTTTCTGAGGAAAGGTCATTAACCTGAAATTCAACCTATTTAAATTGCAACATCACACAAAATACAAAATTACATCACAAGCACAGAAGTTGGGCTGTCTAGATTTTCAAAGAACAAAATTTGAAATTATTCATAAAACAAATTGTATATTTTTAAAACAAATTATTTTCATGTCAATAAAAATAGAAAAGTATTGGATAAACTCAGCAGGTCTAACAGTATCTGTGGGGAACAAAACATTTCTTTACTACTATAAACTCCCAATTTTACTCTCTAAAGCACCAACACTCATTTTAGTTACTTTTTTACTATTTATATAGAAACTCTTGCCATCTGCTTTTACATTTGTAGCTAACTTCTCAAGCTCTAATAGACAATAGACAATAGGTGCAGGAGTAGGCCATTCAGCCCTTCGAGCCTGCACCACCATTCAATATGATCATGGCTGATCATTCCTAATCAGTATCCTCTTCCTGCCTTATCTCCATAACCCTTGATTCCACTATCTTTGAGAACTCTATCCAACTCTTTCTTAAATGAATCCAGAGACTGGCCCTCCACTGCCCTCTGGGGCAGAGCATTCCACACAGCCACCACTCTCTGGGTGAACAAGTTTCTCCTCATCTCTGTCCTAAATGATCTACCCCGTATTTTTAAGCTGTGTCCTCAGGTTCGGTACTCACCCATCAGCGGAAACATGTTTCCTGCCTCCAGAATGTCCAATCCTTTAA
>NC_057712.1:60363551-60365523 GCF_004010195.1 Chiloscyllium plagiosum | reverse complement strand
CTTTATCAAAGGCTTTCTGAAAGTCCAGGTACACTACCTCTACTGGATTTCCCTCGTCCAACTTCCTAGTTACATCCTCAAAAAATTCAAGAGGATTAGTCAAGCATGATTTCCCCTTTATAAATCCATGCTGACTCTGTCCTATCCTGTTACTACTATCCAGATGTGCAGTAATTTCTTCCTTTATAATAGACTCCAGCATCTTTCCCACCACTGAGGTCAGACTAACTGGTCTATAATTTCCTGCTTTCTCTCTCCCACCTTTCTTAAAAAGTGGTATAACATTAGCCACCCTCCAATCCTCAGGAACCAACCCCGAATCTATCGAACTCTGGAAAATAACCGCCACCGCATCCACGATTTCCCGAGCCACCCCCGGGCCACACCCTAGGATGTAGACCATCAGGCCCTGGAGACTTATCAACCTTCAGACCTAACAGTTTCTCCAATACCAAATCCTGGCAAATATAAATTCCCTTAAGTGCAGGTCCTTCAGCCACTGTTACCTCAGGGAAATAGCTTGTGTCTTCCCCAGTGAACACAGATCTGAAGTACCCATTTAATTCTTCTGCCATTTCTTTGTTCCCCGTAATATATTCCCCTGCTTCTGTCTGCAAGGGCCCAATTTTAGTCCTAAACATTTTTTTGCCTTGCACATACTTAAAAAAGCTTTTACTAACCTCCTTTATATTTTTGGCCAGTTTAACTTCGTACCTAATTTTTTTCTCTGCGTATTTCCTTAGTAATCCTCTGTTGCTCTTTAAAAGCTTCCTAGTCCTCCGTTTTCCCACCTGTCTTTGCTATGTTATACTTTTTCTCTTTTAACTTTATATGTTTCTTAACTTCCCTCGTCAGCCACGGCCGCCCAAGCCTCCTCCTGGGATCTTTCTTCCTTTTAGGAATGAACTGATCCTGCATCTTCTGCAGTATACACAGAAATATCCGCCATTGTTCCTCCACTGTCATTCCTGCTAATGTATTGCACCATTGAACTTTGGCTAACTCCTCCCTCATAGCTCCATAGTTCCCTTTATTCAACAGAAGTACTGTCACTTCCGACTGTACCCTCTCCCTCTCAAATTGCAGATTGAAGCTTAATGTATTATGGTCTTCTTGTCTTCTTCCTGATTAAACTTTCAGTCATAATGATCTGTTCTTTGTATTTGGACCAGTCATCTGACCTGTCACTCAACTTTGCACAATTATATGCTTTTTCCTTAAGTTTGACGCTTTACTTAAATTCTTTAAATTAAACAGAGACAGGAATTTTGGAATTTTCTTTTATACTAGAAATGTACTCACTCAGAGTATTCTCGAATATCCTTTTAAATGTCTGCTACTGCTTCGACAGGATTCTGGGTAATCTAAGATAGAGGACGGGAAAAATTTCTGGCTGTAAGAGCTGCTCCTTTTTTGAGGTATTTTAGGTGCTGGAGGTGATTTCCTCGAATGCCAGGAGCAGCGATTACCATTTTATATGCTGTTGCATTGTTTTGGAACTTTGGAAAAAGAGAGAGAGAGATCGAGTGGTTCGGTTGGAGAGACAGATACAAGCGATGAGGAATTTGCAACAGCAACAGTATGTGATGGATGGCAGTTATAGGACGGGGGGGTAAGTCTCAGATACAGTCACACAGATGGGTTAACTCCAGGGAGGGTGAGAGAGGTCAGCACCTAGGGCAGGAGGCTTTTTTGGATATACCCATTTCAAACAGGTATGCTGTTTTGGAAAATGTAGGGGGTGATGGATTCTCAGGGGAACGTAGCATGAACAGCCAAGTTTCTGGTATTGAGACTGGCTCTAATGCAACGAGGGGTACGTCGGGTTCCAAGAGATCAATTGTGTTAGGGAATTCTCTAGTTCGAGGTACAGACAGATGTTTCTGTGGTCAGCAGCAAAAAAGCAGAATGTTGTGTTGCTTCCCTGGTGCCAAGATCAAGGATGTCTCAGAGAGGGTGCAGAATGTTCTCA
>NC_057712.1:60348491-60360012 GCF_004010195.1 Chiloscyllium plagiosum | reverse complement strand
GAGGCATTTGGATGGGTATATGAATAGGAAGGGTTTGGAGGGATATGGGCCAGGTGCTGGTAGGTGGGACTAGATTGGGTTGGGATATCTGGTCGGCATGGACTGGTTGGACCGAAGGGTCTGTTTCCATGCTGTACATCTCTATGACTCTATCTGAGTTGATTTCAGTTAGCTCAGCTTTCACGCCCAAATAGGTACCCACTCTACTCCCTTTGAAATTGCATGTAAGTTTTAATAGGATGATGCTCAGTACTCCACACCCTTTATTCTCTGGCAGCAAAGACACAAGGGAGGGTATCCGTGATTGCAGGTTGAGGAGCAATTTTTGATTGATTTCCAAGCTCTGCATGGGATACTCAAACGAGTTGAGTCAAGGTGTGGCAATATTTAGGTGAGATTTTCCATGACTGATTGTTAGTATATTTGATCCGCTTCTATTATGACATTGATGAAGAACTAACTATTGACGTTGTTTCACTTTTTGAAATAGTGATTCTCATCACTTCAATCCCCCACTTCAATGAAAAAAGCTCCATAAAGAATGAAAATTTTACTTTCTCAAAAAGATCTCTGAAAAAATTGACTTGTGAAATATAGCTGTTCAATACATTCTTTGATGTTCATTGCCCACGAGGAAAATTACGCTTTAAATTGTTGTTTTGCGTTTGGCTTAAATTACAGTACAACAAAGTAACAATGGTTGTGAGATTGACTTGGCATTTATATCTAATGCATCATTGATCACTTGTATTATAGTTTTTCTTGGTGTGACATGATGACAGCTTTCCTTTGGTAACCCCCAGACTTAAGTGTCAGTGAGTGCCATCTTTTCCACAACACTCTTAGTTTTGTAATTACAATATGTCTACAAAAAAATGAACAATTTTTCTTTGTTTTCTTCCTAAGCATAATAATCTTCTTGGTTGCTGTACAGTACCTTCTCTTTGTGCTTCCAAAATTAAGCTATCAAGATTTTATTAAACTGTTGGTAGAAGTGAGTGACTTGCTGGTAAATACCATAGAGAAGAACGAATAGTTAGTCCCAAGGAATTGTGCTGAGATCATGTATAGGTCAAGTGAGATAGGGCCAATAGGCTTGCTTCTTTCAAGGTCTTGAGTGAACTGTTGTTAAAAAAAAACAATCAATCAAGGTGATAGCTTTCTTATTGTGGATCTTACTTCTTGAATTCATTTCCATAATTTCCCATGATGGATGTGAATTTATTTTGTTTGCTTCAAAATTGCAAGATTGCTGCTTATTTGATTGAAAGCATAAGCTCTTCTCTAGAATAAACTATTTGTTTAAATCAATTTGGCAATTCCCTAATAACGTCAGGACCTTTCTTACATGTGAACATACAAGATACAAACAGAAGTAGGAGGAGAAAGTGAGGGCTGCAGATGCTGGAGATCAGAGCTGAAAATGTGTTGCTGGAAAAGCGCAGCAGGTCAGGCAGCATCCAAGGAACAGGAGAATCGACGTTTCGGGCATAAGCCCTTCTTCCTGAGAAACATGCATTCCATATTGACTCTGTCAAAACTCCTCTTTATATGGTTCAATCAAGTCACCTTTTATTCTTCTAAATTCCAGCAGATACAAGTCTAAGTCTCTCCAACTTTGCCTCATTAAACAATCCTCACTTTAAGTATCAATCTAATAAACATTCTCTGAACTATATCCAAAGCACCTTCATCCTTCCTTAAAAAGGTGACTAATACTTCGCAAGGTACTCCAGATTTAGATTACATATTTTCCAGAGAAAAAGCTCTTTTCTTAAACTGTACATTGTGATACTTGGAATCTTTTTGTATTTGCCTGGTCAGTCTTAAGGATGACAAACTGACCTGAAAAGTCTAATGCAACAAAAACAAAATCTCTATAAATTTATACTCCATTCCTGTGTATACAACCTACTATTATGTTTACATAGGAATTGCAAGACCACAAAAAGTCAAGTTCCATCGAGGTGGCCTTCTATTGTAAATATATATGATAATGGAGTTGTTGACTAATAATATCAATTAATCCCAAACAATTATTCTAGAACTGACATGATGCAAGGAGTATCCTACAGTATAACCTTTTCTCAGCTGTTACAAATCCCAGTGCTAGTTTTTTCATTAATTATCTACAGTATAGATTTATTTCCTCATCAATCCTTATTAAAATTATATTTAGAGAGAAATAAAATACATTGCTAGTAAAAAAAGCCTTTTTAAAACAATATTGAATATCACTAACTTGGCTTCAGGTTTAGCTAAACGTCTGGATTGTTTTAGAGTCATAGAGATGTACAGCATGGAAACAGACCCTTCGGTCCAACCCGACCAGACATCCCAACCCAATCTAGTCCCACCTGCCAGCACCAGGCCCATTTTCTTAGCTAAAAGTGTATAGAGGTGAGCTAGTGCTGATCCACACTGGAGCAAGTGGTGTAGGTATAGCAGGTATTCAGCAGAGTCAAGATTAAAGTGGTGCTGGAAAAGCACAGCAGGTCAGTCAGCATCCGAGGAGCAGGAAAAAAAAAATCGATGTTTCGGGCAGGAGCCTTCAGTAACCGTTGATTTTTCCTGGTCCTCGGCTGCCTGACCTGCTGTGCTTTTCCATCACCACTCTAATCTTGATTCTGATCTCCAGCATCTATAGTCCTCACTTTCGCCCACCTATTTAGCTGACAGAAGTGTAACTGCAGGGACCCTGGAGAAACTGCATTTGGATAGAAATTGGGGCAGTCACTGCATTGAACTAGATTTCTCAGAAAAAAAGTGTTCTATTGTTTAATCGGTGGTGAATTATTAAGATTGGCTGATTGATTTAATTATATCTCATCATCCTCTTTTGAAGTCAATGTTCTGGCAACTAGTGGTAGACCTGGATAATCTTGCCCAAATGCCTAGTTTTGTGGCAGTATTGTTGAGGAGCCATACCTATATTCAAAACCCAAATGCTTACAGCAGGTATTTCTGCAGAAATTTTGGCTTCGGTCTTTACTGATGTGTTCTCTGAATCCTCTCCACCGGTGTACATTAATCACCAGAACTAGTACTGACTGCCACAGTGAATGAAATAAATCAGACTAAACAGAGACTGAAGTTGGAATTTTGTGTTTGAATGAATATCTAACATCTTATCTATTTTGCCAAAGAAAAAAGTCAGATCTGCAGTTAACTACAACACATTTATTCTTGCTCTTGTTCTGTAATAATCATTAACCTGAGCATAATAATTCCAGTTGGACTTGCACTTTCATTAACAGGGCTCCACTGAAGGTGGAAGGTAAAAGGAGGATAACAGTTCTCAATTTAGAATACTTTGAATGATGCAGTAAGTTAATAAAAATGGTTGATCATTTAATCCATAAAATGTAAGACTTAACCTTTTATATTCTCTTCAAAAGGAGTCAATGTTGTATTGGACAGTATTGGTGACATTTTACCCTCCAAAAGATCTAAATGTTTGGCTGTTCATGGAAGATGTGTGCTTTACCAACTACTAATAGCTGGTAAGATACATGGATATATCTTCAAAAGCTGCTAATCAAGAGGAGATTGTATCCTTTAAACATATAGGTTTAATGTCACACCAAATTTATTCACAATAGAAGTAAACACTGAATTTGGAATTATGATAACTTAATATGGATGTACAGTACTGTACCAAGTTTACATTTGAATGTTGTTAAGAAGAGAGCGATAGTGGCTAAAGACTTTCTTTAAAAAAAAATCAGTAATTTATACAGCTTGTTTAGCAAATTGAATCAGACTAGCTGCCTTTTTGAACTGCATGATACTTGCAGTACTAATACATCCATGCTGCTGTTGGACTGGGAACTTCAGGATATTAATCTGGTGATATTGAAGGAACAATGATATACTTGCAAATAAGGATAATGTGGGTTTTGGGGGAACTAGCAAGTTTACTCCCATGTAACTGCTACTAACTTCTGGATGGTAAAGGTTGCAAGATTGGAAGGTATTGTTGAAGACTTGGCATCTCCAAGCTGGCAGTGCCAGTGGTGGAAAGAATGCTAATCAAACAGGCTACTTTGTTTTCAATGGTCTTAAGCATTAGAGCCACCATCATCTAGCCAATTGAAAAATATTCAGTTTCAGTACAATTCGCAGGAGTTTGCTGCAAGGGAACTTTTTGTTACACTCACTTAAAAATAGTAACATCATTCCAAATGCAATTAATACTTATGCAGTGCTACTACCTTGTTTTTTTCAGAAAATGTCTGCTGCACATTTCCTTTTGTGTTCATTTCTCTTTTCTCCCCCCTCTTGAATGGCTCCCTTTACCAGTGTTATGGTCAGTTTTCTCAACTTCCCTACAGATCCCACTTGCACCCACAAGACAACAAGAATCACAAACGTCCTGGATCCCTCAATTTACTTGCTCATTGTCACACCCTCCTGACTCTAACCACTGACTCAATTCTAGGTAGTTTATCTAAAAGGGTGTGACTGACTCTGAAATAGAGTGTGTCCAGGTAACTCTCCCCCTTCCAGACGTGTCACAGTGTTTAAAGCTAAGATCTGAGATCATCACCTCTGATTCAGGGGTCCTCAAACTTCCAACACTTGAGACAGATGTGTTCACTGTGAACTACAATGAGGACCACCAGTACCTATAACACATTGCCTGACCCTCCATCTCCATTTTATTTACTTAGTTAACACTTTTTTTAAAATGTCCTACTATTTTTTAGTTTGTAATATTTCTCCCATTTACCTCAATCAGAAAGTAACCTAGAAATATATCGTCAAATTAGTAGCTATTACCAACCAATGAACTTATAGTTTTCCTGTAACATCACACTTTGCTTCGTGTTGGACCCTCAAAACCTAGACTCTAATTTATCCTGTTAAAAAAAACTGATAAAGTATGAATTTAAAAAGCAAACAAAAAGCATCTCGTACCCTCTGCACCAAATTCCCACACTGCTTCAAAAATCCCAAACCATATACAGAGGAACCTCAATTATCTAAATAATGTGGACGGGAAGTATTTTGTTCGGATAATCAAATATTCGGATAATACAGTTTAGCCAAGCATTGGGACCTTGCGATCTTGTCTGGATAACTCAAAATTTGGCTGATCAAATGTCAGATAATCAAGGTTCCTCTGTACTCACTCGGAAGTGGTATCTCCTTCCTAGCCATGCGTTTATGTGTTTATTACAATGAGGTGAGAAGTAGGAAATCAGCTCCCCTCTTTTTTAGTCACAACAAATATTTTTATTTCACTTTTTAGAACGCAGATACTTCTTTTCAATTAGAACATAATACAAAATAAAATGAAGGAGCCAAATTACAAGGTTTTCTTAAGTGAAAAATGAATTTTATTATCTATGACCCCAAAAAGAATAATAGGAATGCAACATTAGATACATGCACAAACAAAGGTAATTCATTTATAAAGAGAGAGGGGTGTCAAATCCAGACACGAGGGTAAAGGCCTGTTTAAAGTTTAAGGCTTGGAGTTTAACGTTTTTAAGAGTTGGTATGGTACTAAATTTTAAACCAGAGGTCAGTTTTTTAATTATTGACATTGTACTACAATGATAAAGTACGTAGATCTAGAGTTCTCAGTAAATGATGGTTCACCCAAGTGGCTTTTATACTGGGCACTGATTTAGGTTGAGAAAGGCAGAGTCAGAGAGAAAGGGAGAACATGTGTATCGTACAGTTCTTGCTTACAAATCCATTGTGCTGCTCAAAAGCAGCTGCTGAAATACAATTCAGTATGAATTCTGGAGTCTTGTTCCATTGTCTTTTTTCAAGTTCGACGATCTGCAGGTGACTTTCATCTGGAACTTACAAAAAGGAGACATAGATCCAAATGTCAGCTTGGATTGATCTTCATTTACTGATGGATTCATGAACTTTGCTTGACCAGGTCAGGTGATGAAAGCAGCCATTGTAGGTCAGTTTTTGCACATTTTAAAAGCCATGTTGGGCGCATGATAGGTCTCAGGTATGGCAATCAGAAGAATGAGGCTGAATACCGATAATACGTTTTTACTATAATGGTGACAGTTTAGAGCTCATTGAGGATGGAGATGTTCGTGCAGCTTACTCTTCCTATTAGTTGTTTTGATTGTCCACCACCATTCACTAATAAATGTGGCAAGAATGCAAAGCTTTGATCTAATTTGTTGGTTAGGGATCATTAAGCTCTGTTTGTTACAAGTTACTTCCTCCTGTTTAGCAATGAAATAGTCCTGTGTTGTAGCATCTCCAGTAAACACCTCATTTTAGGTGTGCCTATTGCTTCTGGAGTGACTTCCTGCACTCAGTCCCATGGCTTAGTGGTAATGGTAGAGGCCTATAAGATTAGATAGTGGTCGAATACAATTCAGTTGTTGCTGATGTCCTACAGTACCTCAGGGATGCACAGCTTGAAGCTGAATCTATCCCCTTTACTACAGGGGTAGTGCTACAAAACACATTGGAAGTCATTGTTAGTGAGAAGATGTCTCCACAATGACTGTGCAGTGACCATTCCTATCTACGATGTCATGGACAGGTATGTCCACAATAGGTAAGGTGGTCAAGACAAGGTTCCATAGCTTTAGTTCTCTTGTTCGTTCCCTCACCATTTGCACCATGCCCAGGCAAGCAGTAAGAACTTAGCCAGTTCAGTTAGTATTATTGACCCAGTCTAGGTAGGAGACTTCAGTGTCCATCACCAAGCCTACATTCTGTGCCTTTGTTCCCCTCATCTAATTAGATTAGATTAGATTACAGTGTGGAAACAGACCCTTCAGCCCAACAAGTCCACACCAACCCACCGAAGCGTAAACCACTCATACCCCATCATTTATCCCTTACCTAACACTACGGGCAATTTAGCATGGCCAATTCACCTGACCTGCACATCTTTGGACTGTGGGAGGAAACCGGAGCACCCGGAGGAAACCCTCGCAGACACGGGGAGAACGTGCAAACTCCACACAGTCAGTCGCCTGAGGTGGGAATTGAACCCGGGTCTCTGGCACTGTGAAGCAGCAGTGCTAACCACTGTGCCACCGTGCGCTGTTTCTTCCAACTGCAGGAAATTTTCATGGTTATATTTAGTTTGATACCATGAGACTTCAAAGAGTCCAGGGTCAATATGGAGATCTCTCAGAACAAATCCCTCCTGACTAGTGACCAACTAGTGGGCTCTGTCCTATCAGCTTAGCCCTCTCTAGTTTTAGAACATGTCCTCATATCTTTCACAGCCATCAAATTAATACAAAACTTCAGTATTTTAATCATTTATAGTAATATACAGCTGAATCTTCCTGACACAAAAGTATACTGAATTTAAGTGAAGTTAACTGTTAAATGTTCATGCTGACTGCAACATCCAAACTGAGAGCTGGGATGACTACCATGAACTGGTTTCCATAGGACATTTTTAATTCCGAGCCTACCCAAAGCTGCATGGTGCTCGATGATACAGTCCTCAAAGGGAACTTCACAGAAGTTAAATCACAATCTGCTCTGCAATGGTGTCAAAATGAATTGAGGCCTGTGATTTTTCTGATTTGTTCAAACGTGAGCCAGAATGTCAATGACCAAGGTGCCTGAAACAGAAATTAAAATCTAGTTAATGCAAAAACCACAAAAGCTGTAGAAGGGTATATTTTTAAATGATACAGAAACATTTACCATCCTTGCCCAGGTCGGCAGAAATCCTTTATACAATGACATCAATCCTTCTTTCTTTACTGTCTGCATCAGACAATCCATTGTGGATGTGTATAGTAAACCCCTAGTAGCAAAAATGAACAAATATGGAACTCTTGGAATCAATGAAATAAAAATAATTTTTTTAAGCTTTCTATACAATGCTTTTTAGATCCTTACTGCCTCTTGGCGGTACAGACTTGATGGTCTGTAGGGTCTCTTCTATACTGTGTGATTCTATGATTTATAGTGATGTGCAATGAGGCATAAACCAATTGAAAATGAATGCAAAAAAACAATGATTTTATTTAACAGAACATTAAATGGCTACAGAGTTGATGACGAAAAGTTCAACTTTAAAGAAGATGCTTCAACAGGACATAAAAATCTTGTTTTTTCAGAATTTTCCAACTCTGAATAAACCTTGTTTAAGTGAATTTAAGTGAAGTTAACTGTTAAATGTTCATGCTGACTGCAACATCCATACTGAGAGCTGGGATGACTACCATGAACTGGTTTCCATAGGACATTTTTAATTCCGAGCCTACCCAAAGCTGCCACATTCAAATACTTGACTGGAGTTGCATGTTGGAACCATGCAGAATTCCTGACACAGCTGTGGAAATTGCCCAGGAAATTCAGAAATCCGAATGTCAAGTTACCTGCAATCGCCCAAAACGATCCATTTATGGAAAAGAATTCAAAAGATTCTACTTCAATTAAGCTAAAGGTTTTTAATCCTCTGATCTTTCCTGGTTAACTGATTCAAGCCTTTGCCACCTCTTACCAATTCACCTCTCCAAACAACAGTTGCCCGAAACCCTTACATCTCCTACCACACCCCCAACCCCCTGTAGACCGGGTATCCCCACTCCATGCGGGACACCATACTGGGATTGGAATTCTAATAAGAAATGCATTGAAGGACACTCTTACCCCAATACAAATTTAATTTATCTTACTTGCCTTCCTTGTTTATCTCTTGTCTGATTCATGATTCTGGTTTTAATGACATCAGCAGGGGTTCCCATGGTGGCAGCAACAAATCCTGAACAAATGCTGAGCAAAAGTTTTAAAAAGGTATATCAAATCTGTTAATTTGTAAGAAACAACATATTTTCAGTATATCTTGAACTAAAAATTATTATTGCATTGTACCATTTTTCATTGTTATGGCATTATACTTTAAGCGTTCCAATTGGTTTTGGTTTCCCTTGATGATGAGTTGCAGTGGCCAAAGGGTGAGAATGAGTGATTTTACTCCCTGGTATCAGCTACACCTACACTGAATTAGCTCAAGGATAGCTTCTGATCGCAGTGCATTCCAACTGTAGAAGCTTCTGTTGTAGCTTGTCACTTCTCTGTGTCATTGCTGTTTTGATTGGGAACTTACTGGAATAGAATACAGGTATCTGAACCTTGAACTAATCACTATGTGTGTTAGTACATATCATGTACAATGGTATTCCACTGCTGATTTTTTGAACCATCCTGATGTTTACTGGCAATGTGCATGTATTAAGGTAGAGGAGAGGCAGCAAGGCAATTTCTTTAATAGTCTTTCAGGTCAACATATGCCTAGTTACCTTTTGTTGTAACGGTGTCTATTGTAGGCTGAGTTGAAGATTAAAATGTAGAGTTTTCGTTTCAGTTTAAGGTGAATTAAAGGCTCTTTGCTTTTAACATGCTTTATTCTGCCTCTGTGTACTTACCAACAACATTTGAACATTTGACATGGCTTAGGGGCTTCTAAAAACAAGACATTCCTGAGGTTGTTATGGAGAAAACTGCCCAGAGTTGAGCTGAACTCTAAATTAAAACTTGTGGGCTTGGTTTTAAAATATAAGTACATTGCTTAAGCACAACAAACTGGATGCAAAGAATTCAGTTTTCTATGTTTAGAGAGAGAAGAAGGGAGATCTGGAGGACTGGGCAGGGCCACACAGATCTGTAAAAGTTTAGTTATAAGATAGACACGGAGGGAGTGTCTATGTGCACCTGGTGGACTGTGATGTGTTAATGTCAGCTATGCCTGTACTCAGACAAGGAGGTCATATTGATAAGGTTATACAATAGACTTGAAGTGTAGTATATGCAGCCAGATCCAGAGTGAAAAGGAAATGCTTTACTGAGTATGAATATGTTTAAAAGCCTATTGGTGTGAAAACCACAGGAAAAATGATAATACTGCATTAATTCTGGTGTGATGAGGTTTACACAGAAATTCATATTGTTTAGAATCATTATCTTATTTATTCAGTGTAACCATTTACTCATTATTGCTTGTAATTTAAGTTGTTCACAGAAAAAATGATTTTGTTGGTGTCTCAATTTAACATTGGAGTCCTGTCATTTATTTTCTTACCTTCACATTATTCCTTCACACACTATCTTCTTTAAATAATTATGACCTATACAGTCAGATCTTAACAAATATTTGGCTTGTCCATTATTTTCATAACTGATATGATATGCTTTTAAATCATTAGTGGATATTATATTTCACCTAAGAGATTTCTGAAATATGCTAATTTCCTACTTGTTTGGCTGAAACCCCTCTCGTAATATGAAAGGTTAGTTTGGAAAACCTGAATTTCACAGATCATGAAAACAAAAGGTTTGATAAGAATCCAGATTTATTGTGTTAATTATTAAGAGGGAAACAAAAGCATTGTAAGTAGGCAGTGGCACAAATGACCTTGGATTCCTGTGTTGTATAAAGATCACAGCAGCTGCACATGTTGCTTTGCTTTGCAGTTGAACTTGCATCTAATCACTGAACAACAGTCACCCTCTCTCAGCAGGGTTGATGGACAACTTATACATAGCGAATGCATTTACTCTGAATTGGAAGCTAATTTATCCAGCTTCATTTCTGATTATCCTTACAGAATAGACTCCTTGCAAAATGGCAGCAATACAGGACACATATAACCTTAGACTTGGCTGCTTGTTTTGGGCTCTTATACTATTGAAAAACAGTCACTGTTGAGTTTATTCAGATTATTTCATTCCAGATCAGGAACATTTTAAGACTGTGTTACAAGTGGGATTTGCAAAACAAAAGGGTCCTAATTTGTAAATTATTAACACTCTGCACCACCTTTTACATTCTAGGTAAGCATCTGGTTGCTATCAAGTAAGAAAATCAAAGACCAATTTCTTGTTCAGTAAATGCAAGATTTGTAATTAAAATTTTGCAGTATTACTAGTCAGAGTTTAACACTTCTCCATTGACTAAATATCTTTTACAAACTTTAAATTCAATTATAGAACATAGAACATTACTGCACAGAACAGGCCCTTCGGCCCACGATGTTGTGCCGAACATTTGTCCTAGCTTAAGCACCCATCCATGTACCTATCCAATTGCCGCTTAAAGGTCACCAAAGATTCTGACTCTACCACTCCCACAGGCAGCGCATTCCATGCCCCCACCACTCTCTGGGTAAAGAACCCACCCCTGACATCTCCCCTATACCTTCCACCCTTCACCTTAAATTTATGTCCCCTTGTAACACTCTGTTGTACCCGGGGAAAAAGTTTCTGACTGTCTACTCTATCTATTCCTCTGATCATCTTATAAACCTCTATCAAGTCACCCCTCATCCTTTGCCGTTCCAACGAGAAAAGGCCTAGCACTCTCAACCTATCCTCGTACGACTTCCTCTCCATTCCAGGCAACATCCTGGTAAATCTTCTCTGCACCCTCTCCAAAGCTTCCACATCTTTCCTAAAGTGAGGCGACCAGAACTGCACACAGTACTCCAACTGTGGCCTAACCAAAGTCCTGTACAGCTGCAACATCACTTCACGACTCTTGAATTCAAGCCCTCTGCTAATG
>NC_057712.1:60340991-60346183 GCF_004010195.1 Chiloscyllium plagiosum | reverse complement strand
CCCCTCCTCCTTTTTTACCACCCTCCCTAATCTTACTGAAACATCTTAACCAGGAACCTCCAACAACCATTCCTGTCCCTCTTCTATCCACGTTTCCATGATGGCCACAACATCGTAGTCCCAGGTACCGATCCACGCCTTAAGTTCACCCACCTTATTTCTGATACTCCTTGTGTTGAAGTATACGCACTTGAACCCATCTCTGTGTCCGCAAGTATTCCCTGTCAGTGCTACCTTCTTCACAGCCTCCCTACATTCTTGGACATCCTGACAAACAGCTAGCCTACTTGCTGGATTACAAGTCCAGATCCCATCCCCCTGCCAAATTAGTTTAAACCCCCTCCGAAGAATCAATTCTTTTGATTCTTTCTTTCTTTCAAGGGCTCATTGCTCAGATTTTTCTCATTACTATTCTGATGGTGGCTAATACAATAAATCCTTGTGAATTTTCTCAAAAAGAAAATCACAAGTTAGTTTTAGAATTAGGGTGACAACTTAACTGAACGACAATTTTAAATTTGTGAGGACTGTCTTTGTACTGGGAAAGATGAATATATTTCTCAACACTGCTGTCAGAGGGAAATATGGCCATTGCTAACTCTGACAAACAAAAGAGTTGTACTAACATGGCCAGCAGGAACCGCACTGGTAACTGCAGCAGCAAATGAGCTCAGTGGGGAAGAGGAAATGTGAAAGAAATAGTAACACCATAAGGGGAAGAAACAGTCTTTGACTTGGTTGAAAGGATTCCAAATCCATCCCACCCCTACAACACTACAGCAATGGAAATGGCAACAAAGGTCTTTCTAGAAAAATAAAAAGACCTGAGAGCATGACCAAGTTACAGAACTTGAAAAATATACAGGGCCAAATTAAACATACAAGTTATCTAATAATCATTTGACATGAAATGGGCTGCAATTTAAAAGTGACAATTTTAGAATTTCTTTGCAGTACAGAACCATAAAGAGAAAAATAAGTCTGAACACTAAGCCCTTGAAAGGAACAATCAAAACAATTTGTGAGATCTGTCAAATAACTTGATTTAAGAAACAATAGAGCACCCTAAATCATTAGATTAGAATTCTGATGAAAGGTTGTAGACCATGAATGCTAATTCACTTTCTCTTGTCACAAATATTTAACCTGCTGAGTATTTCCAGTACTTGCTATTGTTATTTCAGATATCCAGCATTCTCAATACCCTGCTTCTGTAAATGTTTTCCATTTGAGTCTTATGTAATAAGAAATAGCATGAATTAAACAATTTCTTGCACCTAATAAAATGGTAAAACGTTTATGGAAAATTGGTAGAATGGAAAAAAATTACATATCAAATTGAAGAGATTTGGTTTGAGGATTTTCACAAGATATAGTATTTTCTTTTTCCAGGTATCAATCAGACATGAGCAATCATAAATAAAACATGTCCAGTCACTACAATACTTATAGGGAATATATACAGTACTGCAGAGTCATAACTCAAGTTGTTTGCAAGAAATACTTATATATGAATGAAAGAGATTTTTAGGAAAAAAATTGGTACCTTGATAAGGCATGGCATAAGCTGTTGTCTTTCAGAGTTGTGTGTCGTAGTAAGAAGTGTTTCACTGTATCATACGTTGTTAGATCTAAGCACAAAATCATCAATAAAAGGGTGAGGAAATTTAAAATGCAAAAGGAATGCAAAAAACTATTGGGGACAGAGGGATGTATAATATGATCAAGGCAGTGTACTTTTGTGTGGAAGATAATCCTGTATTTATTGTTTAATGACATCATCTTGATGAATAAGTACAGGGCATTTACCAAACTGATTCCATCTGATACAGATAGAGGTAGCAACTTTATAAATATCCAGTTTCATTTCAAATTTGCACGTGTTGCTAAAAACAAATGATGCAAGATTGATGAATCAGAATCAGAATCCCTACAGTGTGGGAACAGGCCCTTCGGCCCAACAAGTCCACAATGACACAGGTCCATTCCCCTACTCTATATTTACCTCTGACTAATACACCTAACCTACATATCCCTGAACACTATGGGCAATTTAGCATGGCCAATTCACCTAAGCGGCATATCTTTGGATTGTGGGAGAAAACCGGAGCACCCAGAGGAAACCCACGCAGACATGGGGAGAATGTGCAAACTCCACACAGACAGTTGCCCAAGGCTGGAATTGAACCCGGGTTCCTGGCGCTGTGAAGCAGCAGTACTAACCACTGAGCCACTGGAAGATCGTTCTCTCTTTTGAAATATAATGTACTGATATATTTCCACTTCTGGTATTTTTTCCTCAAGTCCTGATGTGAAGCTGATGATATTTCATGACTGGATACAGTTCCACTGTAATCAAGCTATCAACCTTACATATAAGCTTAATTTGTAAATATTGCAGGTTAGTCTACAGTGGTTAGATGGCTGATCATTGCCCTTGCCCAATGCTTGTACGTATGTACTTCACAATATGAGTCACTTCAGTCACTACTTTAATCAAAATTGGTGAAAGGTAGAGATATTTGCTCCATTTTTGACTTTTTCCAATTTTGATGAGAGCTCAATAACCAGAGACATAAACTCAGTTCCTCTCTGATCTGCTGTCTGATGTACTGAGTATTTCCACTACTTTCTATCATTTCAGAATTTCAGCATCCACATTATTTTGCTTTTATATTAGCCTTACTAGGTTGTTCCATTTTTAAAGACTTGTAAAATAATCAAACGGTTTCTGTAGCATGCAATTTAATCCAATTTATCAAGAAACATATGTTTGTGTTTGACGAAAATGTTTTGAATCAGCACAGAAACCTATCGATTTTGCACAAAATCACCACTTAAAATGGTTCAACATGAATCCATCATGTTTAAGTAGAATTTTAGCGATTCATTCACGTGATAGGAGCATCGCTGACAAGCCCTGTATTTGTTGTTCATTTGAAAAGGTGGTAGTGATTCACATTCTTGAATTTTTGCAGTTGATGTGTCAAAAATACACTTGCTGTTCAGAAGGCAGTTAAGATTTTGATTCAGCGACAACGAATGAACTGTGATTCACTTGAAGTCAGGATGGTGTATAGGTTGGAGGGGAATGCACAGATATGTTGTTCCCAGGCATTTGCTGCCCTTGTCAAACCCACTACCTTTGCCAAAGAAGGACAGGTGTCATCGAAGGAGACTATCTGCCATCCATCTTGTAAGTGGATAAAGCCCAATCAGGCGGGTTGCTTTGTTCTGAATGGTATTTCGCTATTTTGGTGTTGCAGCTGCAATCATGCATCACAATTCCAACTTCCGACATCCAGACCTCTTCTGGATGGCAGGTACTAGTTACCCATGAGAGAATTCTCAGAATGTGATTCTCTGATCTGCTGTTGAAGGCATAGTATGTATATAGCTGGTCCTGTTAAGATTCCAGTAATGGTAATGGCCAGGACATTGATCTTGTAGGGCATCAGTGATGGTAATATCATTGAATGTCCATCAGACTGGAGTGGGTGATGCTCTCTTTTTGAAAATCATTATTGTCTGGCACTTGTGTGGTGCAGATATAAGTTGCCACACAATAGCCATGTCCTGAATGTTGCTCATAGCTTGCTTGAACAAAGCAAGACTATTTCAATATCTGACGAGATGCAAAGGTTGCTGAATATTGTGTAATCATATTTTGATAATACGCAAGATTTCTTGCCTGGTGTTTCACATGTCCTAGCTTTATCCTTTCAGACTCGGCAGCATCAATTTTGAGAAATGTCTTTAGATTTTGCAGAACTTACTATTATAAATATCGAATGTTTTTAAAAAATAGCTCATTGATTTTTAGGGTTACCTCCCAGACTCACTAGTGCAGCTCTCTGTACATTTGGAACCCATCCAGCCCACAGACCTCGGATTCCACCTTCTGAAAGAATTTTCTTAAAAGCATGGGAGACGCCATGAACTCTGAAAACAAGATTATAAGTCAATGATGTCTGCGTTATCATATACAACAGCACAACCAACAAACCCAAGATCTAGAATTAGCTGGTGAACTACTTCTAACTGAACTATTCTGATGTCCAAAAGTTCTCTTGTGCATACATGGCTTAATTATGATCTAATCCCTTCATTATGTTAAGAACTTCAATCTTTTCCTGTTCTTATTTTTCACAGCGAAGAACCTCAGTTTCCCAAACCTTTGCTGTTAATTAAGTGCATTTAAAATAGTTCAATTAACTTGTGGACCTTGGTCTCAACCTTTTCCAGGTCTTGATAGCGAAAGATGAAGGGTCAAAACCTGGACATAGTTTGTAGATGCACCTATTCAGTGTTATGCAGAAGACTAGAATTAAATCAGGAAAAGCATTTCTTAATACACAAATTTATGCAAGATAAATATCTTTATTTCTTACTCAGATACACAGATTAGGTATGTAAGCATGTATATTCAATTTTTAAAAAAGGCACTGCTAGTTTTTGGCCTGTTCTCTTGAAAGCAAGTATTTGTCTAAGACAACACAACAATGTGTTTGCAGCATTGTAACAGTCCAGAAGGAGATTAATTTTCCAATCTTATCTGTGCTGTTTCTCTGAGTGATCTCACTTAATCCTATCCTATTTTCTCCCATTAACCCCACATATCGTTTTTATTCAAATAATCATTTAATATCTGTGTATCTTCCATCAACTTTCAGGGTGCACTCTGCGGATTGGAGGGTGGCTAATGCTGTACCACTTTTTAAGAAAGGTGGGAGAGAGAAAGCAGGAAATTATAGACCAGTTAGTCTGACTTCAGTGGTGGGAAAGATGCTGGAGTCTATTATAAAGGATGAAATTATGACATATGTGGATAGTAGTAACAGGATAGATCAGAGTCAGCATGGATTTATGAAGGGGAAATCATGCTTGACTAATCTTCTGGAGAGAAAATGAGGTCTGCAGATGCTGGAGATCCGAGATCTTCTGGAATTGTTTGAGGATGTAACTCTGAAGATGGACAAGGGAGATCCAGTAGATGTAGTGTATCTGGACTTTCAGAAAGCTTTTGATAAAGTCCCACATAGGAGGTTAGTGAGTAAAATTAGGGTGCATGCTTTTGGGGGCAAAGTGCTAGCTTGGATTGAAAGTTGGTTGGCTGATAGGAAATAAAGGGTAGTGATAAGCAGCTCCATTTCGGAATGGCAGGCAGTGACCAGTGGGGTACCGCAGGGATC
>NC_057712.1:60320275-60340848 GCF_004010195.1 Chiloscyllium plagiosum | reverse complement strand
TACATCAGGTAGTGAAGAAGGCTAATAGCATGCTGGCCTTCATAACAAGAGGGATTTAGTATAGAAGCAAAGAGGTTCTTCTGCAGCTGTACAGGGCCCTGGTGAGACCACACCTGGAGTACTGTGTGCAGTTCTGGTCTCCAAATTTGAGGAGAGACATTCTGGCTATTGAGGGAATGCAGCGTAGGTTCACGAGGTCAATTCCTGGAATGGCGGGATTACCTTACACTGAAAGACTGGAGCGACTGGGCTTGTGTACCCTTGAGTTTAGAAGACTGAGAGGGGATCTGGTTGGGACATATAAGATGATCAAAGGATTGGACACTCTGGCGGCAGGCAACATGTTTCCGCTGCGGGGTGAGTGCCGAAACAGAGGACACAGCTTAAAAATACGGGGTAGACCATTTAGGACAGAGATGGGGAGAAACTTCTTCACCCAGAGAGTGGTGGCTGTGTGGAATGCTCTGCCCCAGAGGGCAGTGGAGGCCCAGTCTCTGGATTCATTTAAGAAAGAGTTGGATAGAGCTCTCAAGGATAGTGGAATCAAGGGTTATGGAGATAAGGCAGGAACAGGATACTGATTAAGGATGATCAGCCATGATCATATTGAATGGTGGTGCAGTTTCGAAGGGCAGAATGGCCTACTCCTGCACCTATTGTCTATTGTCACTCCAACCCAACAACCCAATGTGTGAAAAAGATTTTCCTCACATCACATGTTTTTTGTGAATTACTTTAGCTTTGTGTCCTCTCCATCTCATTCCTTTTTCAAGTGGAAATAGTTTCTCCCTAACTGCTCTTGATTTTGAAAACTTCTATCAAATCACCTTTCAACTTTCTCTTTTCCAAGAGAAAGAATCCCATCTTCTTCAATCTAGCTTCGTCACTGAAGTTTCTCATCTCTGGAACATTTCTTGTAAACCTCTTCTGAACCCTTTCTGATGCCTTCACAGTCTTCTTAAATTGCAGCTCCTAGAACTATACATAAAACTTCAGCTGGTATCTAACTAGTGTCCGTTATAACTTCAAAATATAACTTGTTTCCTCTTGTACTCTATACCCCTATTAGTAAAGGCTGGCTAAGGTAAGGTTTATAAACTGCTGTTTCAACCTGTCCTGCCACCTTTACTGAGTTATGCACATGAACATCCAGGTCATAGAGATCTACAGCACGGAAACAGACCCTTTGGTCCAATTTGTCCATGCCAAGCACATAACCTAAATTAATCTAGTCACATTTGCCAGCACTTGGCTCATATTCCTCTAATCCCTTCCTATTCATATGCCCATCCAAATGCCTTTTAAATGCAGTAATTGTACCAGCTCCCACCACTTCCTCTGGCAGCTCAGTTCATACACGTACTACATGAAAATGTTGCCCCTTAGATCTCTTTTAAATCTTTCCTCTCTCATCGTAAATCTATGTCCTCTAGTTCTGGAATCCCCCACCCTGGGAAAAAGATCTTGTCTATTTACCCTATCCATGCCCGTCACGATTTTGTAAACCTCTATAAGGTCACACACTGCAGTCTCCGACGCTCCACGGAAAACAGCCACAGCCAATTCAGCCTCTCCCTCTAGTTCAAACCCTCCAACCTTGGCAACAACCCTGTAAATCTTTTCTGAACCCTTTCAAGTTTCACAATATCCTTCCTATACCAGAGAGACCAGAATTGAACACAATATTCCAAAAGTGGCCTAGCCAATGTCCTGTACTGCCGCAACATGACCTCCCAACTCCTACACTCAATGCTCTGACCAATAAAGGCAAGGACACATTATATCTGTGATTCCCCTTTCAAGGAACTCTGAACCTGCACTCCAAGATCTTTGTTCAGCAATACTCCCCAGGTCCTTACCATTAAGTGTATAAATCCTGCCCTGATTTGCTTTCCCAAAATGCAGCACCTCACATTTATCTAAATTAATCTCCATTTGCCACTCCTTGGCCCATTTGCCCATCTGATCAAGATCCCGTTGTACCCAGAGGTAACCTTCTTTGCTGTCTGCTACATCTCCAATTTTGGTGTCATTTGTAAACTTATTAACTACATTTCCTATGTTCACATCCAAATCATTTATATAAATGACAAAAAGCAGTGGACCCACAATTGATCCTTGTGGCACACCACTGGCCACAGGCCTCCAGTTTAAAAACCAACCCTCTAATACCACCTCTGTTTTCTACCTTCTAACCAGTTCTGTATCCAAATGGCTAGTTCCCCCAGATTCCACCCTGCTAATCAGTCCACCAAGAGGACCCTTGTCAAATGCCTTACTGAAGTCCATGTAGATCACATCCACCGCTCTGCCCTCATCAATTCTCTTCATTACTTCTTCAAAAAGCACAATCAAGTTAGTGAGACATGTGCACAAAGCCATGTTGACCATTCCTAATCAGTCCTTGCCTAACCAAATACATATAAATCCTGTCTCTTAGGATTCCCTCCAACAACTTGTCCACCACTGATGTCAGACTTACCAGTCTATAGTTCCTTTGCTTTACCTTACCACCTTTCTTAAATAGTGGCACAACGTTAGCCAACCTCCAGTCTTTGGCACCTCACCTGTGACTATCAATGATACAAATATCACAGCAAGGGGCCCAACAATCACTTCCCTAGTTTCCCACAGAATTCTAGGATACACCTGATCAGGTCCTGGGGATTTATCCACCTTTATGCAATTTACGACATGCAGAACGTCCCCCTCTGTAATATGGATATTTTTCAAGATGTCACCATCTATTTCCCCACTTTCTATATCTTCCATGTCTTTCTCCACAGTAAACATGGATTCAAAATCCTTATTTAGTATCTCCCTCCTCTCCCGTGGTTCCACACATGGGGTGCCTTGCTGATTTTTAAGGGGTGTTTTTCTCTCCCCAGTTACCCTTTTGTCTTTAATGTATTTATAAAATCCCCCTGGCTTCTCCTTAACCCTATTTGCCAAAGCTATCTCATGCCCCCTTTTGGCTCTCCTGATTTTCCTCTTCAATATACTCCTACTGCCTTTATACTCTTCTAAAGATTCATTCGATCTCTGATGTTTAAACCCGACATGTGCTTCCTTCTTTTAACCATGTCCTCAATTTCTCTAGTCATTCAGCATTTCCTACATCTATCAGCCTTGCCTTTCACCCTACTAGAAACATATTATCTCTGGACTCTCCTTATCTCATTTTAAAATGCTTCCCACTTTCCAGCTATCCCTTTATTTGTGAACAACTTTTCAAAGTTCTTGCCTAACACCATCCTTCTGCTCATGCACACTTTGCATTGCACTCCCGAATGCATATTGCCTTTCCATATTCTTCCTAACAAAGTGCATGACCTGACACCTCTCGGCAATGAAATTCATCTGCCATCTATCTATGCATTCTACCAACTTGTCTATGTCATATTCCTGCTCCTCGGATACTGCCTGACCTGCTGTACTTTTCCAGTGCCACACTTTTCGACTCTGATCTCCAACATCCTCACTGCAGTCCTCGCTTTCTCTCTGTCATTTTGAAGTTCTGTAATATTTTACTCATGTTTTACAATGTTTCCACATTCCACACTGTCCAAACAATTTTAATATTGTGTGTACATTATCAGCCCACAAAGACATTTATTAACGAATACGACCCGTTTCCTACCTCTCAGCTAATTTTGTATCTAATGTATGACTATTCCTTTTATTCCACAAAGTTTGCACACAATCTATCATGTGACACTATATTTAACTATTTCCAGAGTCCACACAGAAAATCAACAGCATTGGCCTAATCAACTTTCTGTTAGTTTAAAAAAACTCCAATACAGTTATTATATATAATTTTCCCTTAACAGATCCATTCTAGCCTCTTCACTTAACCTGCATTTGTCCATGTGACTCTTAAGTTTACTCCAAATTGTTGTTTCCTGAAGTTTCCCAAAAAACTGACGTTAAACTAACTGATCTATAGTTGCTTGGCATTTTGAACAAGGCAGTACCATTTACAAATCTCGTGTCCTCTTATATGACCCCAAGGAAGTCTTAAAAATTATTGCTTGCACCACTGCAATTTCCACTCTCACTTCTGTCACTATCCTTGGATGGATATGTTCCTTGTCAACTTTAAGAACTGTAAGTCCATTATAAACCATTCAAGCAACTGAACTTCCTCAACTTTCACCAGGGTAGAGGTAGCATCTTCCTCCTTGGTAAAGACAAATACAAAGTATTCATTCAGTGCTTTCTAAGAAATTAATTCGTGGAATGTGGGTTTTGTTGGTTGGGTCAGCATTTATTGCCCATCCCTAATTGCCATTAAGAAGGTGGCTATCTCGAACGGCTGCCTACCATTTGGTGTAACATTATGAGATGGAGACAGACAGCTGAACCAAATCAGCCTTTCTACCTCTGTATTCACTACAAGTAGAACTAAAACCTTCAAAAGATCCTGAAAATGGATCCCAATGGTCCCTAATCAGACTTTTGAAATGACCAATCCCAGACTGAGTGAATAATCAATTCCAGACAGCCGTTTTTATCTTAAACTGAAAACAACTTGGAATTTTGTGTACAGTTCTGGTTGCCATATTTCGGGAAGGATGCCAAAGCATTGGTGCAGAGGAGATTTACCAGGATGTTGCCTGGTCTGGAGGGAAGGTCTTATGAGGAAAGGCTGAGAGACTTGGGTCTGTTCTCATTGGAAAGAAGAAGGCTAAGAGGGTATTTGATAGAGACATACAAGGTTATCAGAGGATTAGATAGGATAGACAGTGAAAGTCTTTTTCCTAGGATGATGATACCAGCTTGTACGAGGGGGCATAACTACAAATTACAATTTAAGACAGATGTCAGAGGCAGGTTCTTTACGCAGAGAGTGGTAGGGCGTGGAATGCTCTACCTGCTAATGTAGTCAACTCAGCCATATTAGGGAGATTTAAACAGTCCTTAGACAAGCATATGGATGATGATGGGTTAGTGTAGGGAGACGAGCTGAGAATAGTTCACAGGTCAACGCAACATCGAGGGCCGAAGGGCCTGTTCTTTGCTGTATTGTTCTGTTCTATGTTCTATAACAATTTATCAAAAATATATTAACATTGGCAGAGTAAAATTAAACAACAAAATAATCCAACTATTCTATGCTCTAAAGCCTTCAGGCCTCCTTTTCAGCCCCAATCACACAAAAGGCAAACAAGCAAACACAGTTAAGGGATAAATAAAAGAAACTAACAAAACTGACCAGATTATTTCAGTGGTTTTCACGACTCTTATTACAGGCATAAATTGTGGATCTTGGCTGATTTTCTGAAGATGTTGATCAGAGTCACTTTTACAGTTCACTCGGATAAAGGCCGAAGAACACTAAATTATCCCAACAATTAAGGAGAGTCAAGGGGCAGAGTTGACTTTGGTAGCCATTAAAAAAGAGGAAGTGCTATAAAAGCTAAAAGGTAAAAAAAAAATGATAAATCTCCTGGCCCGGATGGGCTACATTCTAGAGTTCAGAGGAAGGTGGCTGAAGAAATAGCGGAGGAGTTGGTGTGAATCTTTCAAAAATCACTGGAGTCAGGGAAAGTCCCAGATGATTGAAAAATCACTGTTGTAACCCCCTTGTTCAAGAAAGGATCAAGACAAAAGATGGAAAATTATAGGCCGATTAGTCTAAGTTCGGTTGCAGGTAAAATTCTAGAATCCATCGATAAGGATGAGATTTCTAAATTCTTGGAAGTGCAGGGTCAGATTAGAACAAGTCAGCACTGATTTAGTAGGGGGAGATCATGCCTGACAATCCTGTTAGAATTTTTTGAAGAGGTAATAAGATAATTAGATCAGGGAAACTCAGTGGATGTTATCTACCTAAGAGTTCCAAAAGGCCTCTGATAAGGAGCTTCACAGGAGCCTGCTGAGTAAGGGGAGGGTCCATGGTGTTCGAGGTGAGCTACTGGCATGGATTGAGGATTGGCTGTTTGACAGAAGGCAGAGAGTTGGGATAAAAGGTTCTTTTTTGGAATGGCAGCAAGTGACAAGTGGGTGTCCTGCAGGGTTCAGTGTTGGGGCTGCAGCTGTATATTAATGATCTGGATGAAGGGACTGGGGGCATTCTGACAAAGTTTGCTGATGATACGAAGTTAGGCAGATAGGCAGATAGTTCTGAGGAGGTGGGGAGACTGTGGAAAGATTTAGACAGTTTAGGAGAGTGGTCCAAGAAATGGCTGATGAAATTCAATGTGAACCAATGCGAGGTCTTGCACTTTGGAAAAAGGAATACAGACATGGAATATTTTCTAAACGGTGAGAAAATTCCTAAAGCCAAAGTACAAAGGGATCTGGGAGTGCTGGTCCAGGATTCTCTAAAGGTTGACTTGTAGGTTGAGTCCGTGGTTAAAAAAGCAAATGTAATGTTGTCATTTATCTCAAGAGGGTTAGAATGTAAAAACAGCGATGTGCTACTGAGACTTTATAAAGCTCTGGTTAGGCCCCATTTAGAATACTATATCCAGTTTTGGGCCCCACACCTCAGGAAGGACATATCGGCACTGAAGCGTGTCCAGCAGAGATTCACACGGATGATCCCTGGAATGATAGGCCTAACATACAATGAACGGCTGAGGATCCTGGGATTGTATTCATTAGAGTTTAGACGGTTGAGGGAAGATCTAATAGAAACTTACAAGATAATGCATGGCTTAAAAAGGGTGGACGCTGAGAATTTGCTTCCATTAGGCAGGGATACTAGGACTCGTGGGCACAGCCTTAGAATTAGAGGGGGTCAATTTAGAATGGAAATGAGGAGACATTTCTTCAACCAGAGGGTGGTGGGCCTGTGGAATTCATTGCTACGGAGTGCAGTGGAGGCTGGGACGTTGAATGTCTTCAAGGCAGAGATTGATAAATTCTTAATCTCGCCAGGAATTAAGGGATAAGGGGAGAGTGTAAGTAAGTGGCGTTGCAATGCCCATCAGCCATGATTGAATGGCAGAATGGACTTGGTGGGCCGAATGGCCTTACTTTCACTCCTGTGTCTTATGGTCTAAAATAAGAGACCAAGTTTCGTAAACTTGCCCTCTATTCAGGAGAATGGAGATTGAATATCGATCACATTGAGGGGTTTAAATCTTTAAATGATTTACTAAGAAATGTTGAGGGAAACCATATTCTCTGGGGGAATCAAGGATGAAGGGACATAATTTTAAAATTAGATCTCTGTTCCATTTGCATATCAAAGGAATATCAACTGAAGATAAGTACATAGAGTTGAAATACAGATCAATCATATCTAAATGAATGGCAGTGCAGGGTCAAGGGATTGCAAGGCCTACTCCTATTCTGTACCCTGATTATAAGGCAGGATATTTGGTGAAGTTATTTTGTAAAATTCATATATTTATGACACATAGCACAAAGCTATATTCCATAAACATGTCTTACCTCGGTGGTTTTCCTTCAAGCCTTCGCCTCCCTTCCATCTGCATCTGGACTTTGACCAGATCAGTTGGGCTTGCAAAAAATTGACCAATAGTACCAGACAGCATTCCTCCTACCACAGCTTTCCTGTCCAAAAATGAATAAAACATACCATTTGCATTTAATACTTAATCTTGAAATTTTTTTTTATTTCTATCAGTCTCTTGGGGATCTAGTTTCATTGCTTTATCACCTAGGTGAGATCTGGCTGCAGTTAATCACTATCTCAAAGGATATCAATTATAAATTACAAAATAAAAAGAGAAAACGGCAGAACTTATGGAAAAAGAAACAGAGTTACGTTTTAGGTCAATGATGTTTCATTAGGACAACAATCAAATAACAGCCTAGTAGTATTACTACCAGACTACTGATCCAGTCACTCCAATGATGTTCTGGGGACCTGGGTTCAAATCCCGCAGGGAAGATGGTGGAATTTAAATTCAATACAGAATCTGCAATTTAGAGTCTGATGATGACCATGAAACCATTGTCAATTATCAGGAAAATCACATCTGGTTCACCTATGTCCTTTTGGGAAGGAATCTGCCAACCTTACCTGGTCTAGCCTACATGTGACTCCAGAACCACAGCAGTATGATTGACTCTTAACTGCCTGCGGGCAATTAGGGATGGGCAATAAATGCTGGCCTAGCCAGTAATGCCCGCATCCCATGAGTGAATTAAAAAAACCTGAAGCATGTTTGCTGCATCGTGAAGTACACAGTTTTTGATTCTGATTTTAAATGTTCCAACCATCTAAATATCATTGACTCTTCTGAAATGGTCTGACTGCGAAGTGACAAAATTCTTTACAACTGGGGGTCACCAGCTAGCTGTTCTGCATCAGTATGGTTAGCTGTGTAACTATTAACTTAGTAAACAGATGTACTTAACACTTATACTTCTCCTTTTAAACCACTGCTAAATTCACCTTCTTCGGACAAAGGTCAAACTTCATCACAAAGTTTATCTGAATCACATCTGCTTCATGATTACAAAAAAATAAAATTTGCATTTATGTAGTGCCTTTCATGACATCAGGGCACCAGAAAACTGTATCGCCAATTAAGTACTTATAAGTTTAGTTCCTGTTGTAATACAAGAATTGCGACAGACAATATGTGCTTAGTCAACTCTCATGAAAAAAAATGGGTTAATGAACCAGACTTATAAATTTAAATGGAGACAGTGAAGTTGTTTGTCTATCTACTTGGAATGTTTTTGTATAATCCCAATCTGATGAGGCCATTGACCTGGATTTGAAGGACCACATTTTAACTGATACACTCAGCCCTACCCTGCGGGCAAATGATCCAACATTTGCATCAGTGTTCAAAGTTACCTTTACCTTTTGTTTTAGCCTTTTCTTGTCATTCCCTCACCTCATGATATTTTTCTTGTTAAGATGCCTACATCGTTTTCACTTTTAGCTTATTTAAAGTACTTAGTTGAAAAGCTCCAACTTTACTTCCTGGAAATGTCTGTTTTTAAGATAGCTATTTTATACTATTAATTGACAATATTAAGGAAATTAAAGTCTCTGATATGTAATGTGAATATTGGCACTCCCAGCTTTTGTCATAGCAATGCACCAACAGTGTGTTCTTAGTTAATTTAGCCCTTGTTTCAATTTTTTACATTTTTTCAATTAATCAACATTTTATACAGGGTCAAAAAGTATGGCGCTGGAAAAGCACTGCTGGTCAGGCAGCATCCAAGGAGCAGGAAAGTCGACGTTTCGAGCATAAGCTCTTGATCAGGAATGTGAGGAGGGTTCTGAGAGATAAATGAAAGGGGGCTGGGCTGGGAGGAAGGTAGCTAGGAATGTGATAAATGGATGAAGGTGGGGGGGTGATGGTGATGGGTCAGAGTGGAGGGTGGAGAGGATAAGTGGGAAGGGGTTAGGTAGGACAGTTCAAGAGGGCAGTGCCGAGTTGGAAGGTTGGATCTGGGATTCGGATGGGGAGATGAGGAAATTGATGAAATTAACACTGTTTCCGTGTGGTTGGAGCGCCCCCAAGATGAGGTGTTCTTCCTCCAGTCATCAGGTGGCTAGGATTTAGTGGTGGAGGATGGTGCTGAAATTGTGAGCTTAATGTTTCAACTTGGAAAAATTGGACATTTGGAATATGAATGAACAGGGGGATAAATGAACTGTGTTTCCTTAAATAATCTACTAAGAATCATGATATTAACTGCAGGAAGTGATAAGGAAGTGTAAATTAATGTGGGTGGATTCAATGTCAAAACAGGTACAGAAAGAAAATTGAAGAGAAGGAAAGAAATATTGAGTTGAGAGAAAGAAGAGAAAGATTTTCAAAATTTTCAGAATTAAAACCTGAAGGAATGAAGCCATTTATTTATAATAATTACTTTTCAGTGTCAGGAGGGTGGTTGGGACCAATTAACATGTCACCTCATTAAAAGAACATTTATACTAACGTAAACAAGAATTTAACTTTCTGTGACACATTTAATTATTTAAATAATTACTGGTATATTTACCATACAAATGAAAGGTATTTAATACTTTTTCACACTAAGACTGGCAGTGAAATGGTGTTCATGCAAAGCTAATGGAGATAACAATATCTGGATACAGTATTGCACACAAATAACAGTGATGCCATTAATTTTGTTTTTTTTAAAACAACAAAATAATAGTCGACCTTTACTTTGAAGCTTACCGTTACCCAGTATACATAACTAAAATTTCTTCTGAAATGAAAATTAGCACTTGATGCTCATGTTTCTAGTTTATTCTTTCTTCCCATTCTATGATGAATACATATAGTATTTCTCACTTGCATGCATATTTAAGCATTCCAGCTGGCACTGAACTGTCACTCAAATATCACACACATATCCAGGAGATTTACTGATTTCAGCAACGTAACAAAGGTTGCTGGAAGGTGGGACTAGATTGGGATGGGATGTCTGGTCAACATAGATGAATTGGACCAAAGGGTCCGTTTCCATGCTGTATATCTCTATGACTCTATGACCTGTCTGCTACAAACATTACTGGGTAGGTTCCAGCAAACTGAACTACACTAGATAGGTTGCCTCCCATAAATCAAGTTTATTAAAAATAATATGCTGGTTTCCTGATTTCCCCTGGTTGTGAAACCCCAACAAATGTACATGTTATGAATCACTTACCTTAATGTGATGGACTGCAGAAAAAATTAAGCAGCCTGAGCTTTACAATTTTTTCCATCTGCTTAGGAAATATATTTGAAGTGACATGTTGTGTACCTGACGATAATGTGAGGAAATTAAGCTAGCTATGGCCAAATTTAAAACAGCACCTTACAGATATATATTCAAAGACAAATTCTATGATTTAATTTGCAACAGATTCTATTTTGCACCATCAGAGTCATACAGAAACAGACTCTTTGGCCCAACTTGTCCATGCTGACCATGTTTCCCAAACTAAACTAGTCGTACTTGCCTGTGTTTGGCCCATATTCCTCAAAACCTTTCCAATTCATCTACCTATCCAAAGTCTTTTAAATGTTGTAACTGTACCTGCACCTTCTACTTACTCTGGAAGTTCATTCTACTCACAAAAGAGTTGCCCCCTCAGGTCTCTTTTAAATCTTTCTCCTCTCACCTTAAAAATATGCCCCCTAGTTTTGAACTCACCTATCTCAAGGAAAAGATCTTTGCTATTCACCTTATCCACATACCTCATGATTTTATAGACCTCAATAAGATCACCACTCAACCTCCTATGCTCTAGTAAACAAAAGTCCCCATCCTATACATATAATCAAACACTCTTGTCCCAGTAACATCCTGCTAAGTCTTTTCTGAACTCTCTCCAATTTAATAATTTCTTTCCTATAGCGAAAAGTTGCCTTACCAACATCCTGTACATCCTCAAAATGATGCCCCAACTCCTATACTCACATGGTCTGAGCAACGAAGGCATGCATGCTGAACACCTTCTTAACCACCCTATCTACCTGTGATGAAACTTTCAAAGGACTATGTACCTGAAGCCCTAGATCTCTCTGTTCGACAACCCTACCATTAACTGTATAAGTCCTGCCCTTGTTTGTTTTTTCCAAAATGCAACACCTCACATTTATCCAAATTAACCTCCATCTGCCATTCCTCAGCCCATCAACCTAATTAATTGAGATCACTTTGTAATCGGAAATAAACTTCTTCATTGTTAACTTCACCACCAGTGTTGGTGTCATCTGCAAACTTTCTAACAATGGTCCCTGAACTCTCATCCAAATCATTTGTATAAATTACAACAAAAATGGATCCAGTATCGATCCCTGCAGAACACCTCTGGTCACAGGCCTCCAGTCTGAAAAACACCCTTCATCAACACCCTCTGACTCGTACCGTCAAGCCAATTTTATAACCAATTGACAAGCTCTCCTGAATCCCATGTGATCTAACTTTACTAATTAGTCTACCATGCAGAACCCAGTCATATCTGCCTTGAGAGTCTTGTCCTTCTTTATATATTTAATGTGTGTAAATAGTGAATACTTTTAAAGTAAATTTAAGGTATTTTTTAAAATCAAATCTGTGCATGCACATATAGAATACAGGCTTTGTATATTTTACTGTATTGTACTTTATAATATTTACCACAGTGGGAAATAGCCATCTTCATCCTTGTGAAGTACAGAATCACGGAGTTGCTCATAGGCAACCATCCTTACTCCTGAATACACTAGTACACATCGTAAATAAAAGAAAGGGTATCAGTGTAAATAAAAGTTACTTACGGAATATAAACATTTTTTTAAAAAAATGGTAATAATCTACTTTTTACTTTCTGAACAATAGGCCTTTTCCCAGAGCTCATAAATATCCAACCCCAACATTAGTCTTCCTTCTTGTTATGTTTTCACTGGGTTACATGTGTCTTGCAGTTAAGAGGAAAGTGGATGACTTGCTTGCAAAGCCTGCATCAATTTTTCAAACAGCTGATTTTTAAAAAAAATGTAGGTCTTGTTGGCTGGGTCAACATTTATTGCCTGTCCCTAGTTGTCCTTGAGAAGGTGGTGGTGAGCTGCCTTCTTGAACCATCTCAATCCATTTAATGTAAATATACCCACAATGCTGTTAGGAAGGAAGTTGCAGAATTTTGACTCAGTATATTTCAAAGACAGGTTGGTGAATGCTTTGGACAGAAAATTGCAGGTGATGGTGTTCTCATACACCTACTGCCCTTACCTTCTAGGTGAAAGTGCCCATGGGTTTAGATGCTTCGATCTGTGAGATTTGATGAATTTCTTCAGTGTACCTTTCAGATGGTACACACCATTAGTGGGCGGCACAGTGGCACAGTGCTGCCTCCCAGCGCCAGAGACCTGGGTTCAATTCCCGCCTCAGGCGACTGACTGTGTGGAGTTTGCACATTCTCCCAGTGTCTGCATGGGTTTCCTCCGGGTGCTCCGGTTTCCTCCCACAGTCCAAAAATGTGCAGGTTAGGTGAATTAGCCTTGCTAAATTGCCCGTAGTGTTAGGTGAAGGGATGAATGTGGGGGAATGGATCTTGGTGGGTTGCGCTTCGGCGGGTTGGTGTGCACTTGTTGGACCGAAGGGCCTGTTTCCACACTGTAAGTAATCTAATCTAAGTAATCTAATCATAACTGAACATCAGTAGAGGAAAGAATGAATGTTTGTGGATGTGGTGCCAATCAAACCAGTTGCTTTGTCCTAGATGGTCTCAACCTTCATGAATGTGGTATGAACTGCACTCATCCAGCTAGGTGGGGGGTACTTCATCACACCCTTGACTTGTGCCTTGTAGATGGTGGGCAGGCTTTGGGGAGTCAGGAGGTGAGCTACTCATCTTAGGATGCCTAACCTCTGACCTGTTTTAGTAGCCACAGTATTTATATGGCTAGTCCAGCTTAGTTTCTGGTCGGTGTTAATCCCCAGGATCCTGACAGTGTTGCATTCAGTTATAATAATGTCACTGAATGTCAAGGGGCAATGATTAAATTCTCTTTTGTTAGAGATGATCATTGTCTGGCAGTTGATGTGCACAAATGTCTTAGAGTCAGAACTGTACAGCATGGAAACAGACCCTTTGGTCCAATTCGTCCATGCCAACCAGATATCCTAAATTAATCTAATCCTATTTGTTAGCATTTGGCCCATATTCCTCTAAACCCTTCCTATTCATATGACCATCCAAATGCCTTTTAAATTTTGTAATTGTCCCAGCTTCCACCACTTCCTCTGGCAGCTCATCCCATGCACGCACAACTCTTATGTGCGAAACAGTTGCCCTTTAGATCCCTCTTAAATCTTTCCTCTCTCACCTTAAACCTATCCTTTTGGTTCTGGACTCCCCCACCCTGGGGAAAACACCTTGGCCTTTCACCCTACTCATGCCCCTCATGATTTTATAAACGTCTATAAAGGTCACAGCACAGCCTATTCAGCCTCTCCCTGTAACTCAAACTCTTCAACCCTGGCAACATTCTTGTAAACCTTTTCTGAACTCTTTCAGGTTTCACAACAACCTTCTTATAGCAAGGAGACCAGAATTGAACAGTGTTCCCAAAAATGACATAACCAATGTCCTGTACAGCTGCAATATGACCTCCCTATATTCAATGCTCTGACCAATAAAGGCAAGCATACCAAACATCATCTTCATTATCCTATCTACCTGCAACTCCATTTTCAAGGAACAATGAGCCTGCACTCCAAGGTCTCTTTGTTCAGCAACATTCCCCAGGACCATACCATTAAGTGTCTACGTCCTGCCCTGATTTGCCTTTCCAAAATGCAGCACTCACATTTAATCTAAATTAAACTCCATCTGCCACTCAGCCCATCTGATCAAAGTCCCATTGAACTCAGAGGTAACCTTCTTCGCCGTTCACTGCATCACCAATTTTGGTGTCATCTGCAAGCTCACTAACCATACCTCCTACATACACATCCAAATCAATTATATAAATGACGAGAAGCAATGGAGCCAGCACCAATCCTTGTGGCATACAGCTAGTCACAGGCCTCCAGTCTGAAAAGCAAACCTCCACCACCACCCTCTGTTTTCTAGCTTCGAGCCAGTTCTGTATCCAAATGGCTAGTTCTCCTTATATTCCATGCTTGCTAATCTTGCCAACCAGTCTACTATGCAGAATCTTGTTGAACACCTTACTGAAGTCCACACAGATCACGTCCACTGCTCTGCCTTCATCAATCCTCTTTGTTGCTTCTTCAAAAAAACAAGTTAATGAGACACAATTTCTCAAACACAAAGCCATGCTGACTATCCCTAATCAAGCTTTGCCTTTCCAAATGCATGTAAATCCTGTCCATCAGGATCCCCTCCAACAACTTGCCCTCAACTGATATCAGGCTCACCAATCTATGGTTCCTTGGCTTTTCCTTGCCACCTTTAAATAGTGGCACCACATTAGCCATCCTCCAATCTTCCGGCATCTCACCTGCCCTATCGATAATACAAATATCTCGGCAAGGGACCCAGCCATCACTTCCCTAGCTTCCCAGAGTTCTACGGTACACCTGATCAAATTCCAGGGATTTATCCACCTTAATACATTATAAAACATCTAGCATCTCCTCTTCTGTAATTTGGATATTTTTCAAGATGTGGCTATTTATTTCTCCAAGTTAGCTAGCTTCCATGTCATTTGTAACATTTTTGGTCCAAACCTGGATATTGTCCAGAACATGCTGCGTTTTGACATGGACTGCTTCAGCTGTTATAAGACATCAAATAAAGAATGCTTTATTTCCTCAACTAGATCTCTGGCCTGCAAGTGGCACCATCCCACAGCAATGGCAGCCATATTCTTTTATATAATTCTGTTTGAAAGATTACTTTTGTGTAGTCTCAGGGAAATTTTGCACAGTATTGCATTGCAGCCCTAATTTTCATGTAGCTTTAATCATTTTTGGATTCCCCACAAATATTTAGAATTCTACTTTACCACAAGTGTCTACAACTATGATATGAAGTATATTAGAATGATCCTGCATGACATAGCCATTAGCTTAGCTGACTTTTGGAAAGCAATTTAGGCTTAATATCATGTTGTACTGCAATGTAAAATAAACACAGCCACAGGTACAGCAGAAATGAATGTTCCGCTAAACATCTGTAGATATATATAAAATCCAAAAGAAGCTTATCCATTCAGTGTTGAAAACAGAAATTGCTGGAAAAGCTCAGCAGGTCTGCCAGCATCTGTGATGTGAAAGCAGAGTTCATGTTTTGGGTCCAGTGACCCTTCTTCAGATCAGTGATTAGGAGCACAAATGGTGCAACAGTGAAGTAATGATTCTGATACTTAGGTATTGATTACAATACATCAGAAAGAAAAAGTTCTGCTGAATATATTCACCTATATGTCTGTAGATGGCAGGAGTAACACCATTCCAGAGTTTGAACAGGCCCTCTTCCTTCACTATTCCAGCTGCCGTTTGAATCATTCCCCGTTTAGGCGTTACTCTTTTACCACCTCTAAAATGATGGGCAGCGGATTCTCCTTGGATCTGAAGTCTTGTTTTAGTCAAATCAAATGGAAAGGTCACTAACAACATAGAAACAAATTAAAAACCAGTCAGTCATCAGTCAAGTAAGAAGCAAGGCAAATAAATGTGAAACAAAAACAGAGTAGTGGAGAAACACAGCAAGTCTAGTAGCATCTGGAGAGAGAAAATGGAGTTAACATTGAATCCAGTGACTCTTCTATAACTTATTTGTTAATATCACATAAAATGCAACTCTAGAATGACATACTGCATAACTGATCCTATCTACATCCTAGGCCTGGAATTTTGCAATGGATTCTGCAGCATTTTCACTCTCTTTTTCCATAGAAAGATTGCATAGTATGAGATATCAAAAATCACCCAAGTAAATTGAGAATACCTCCTGGACATTCTTTTTGCCTGTGCTTAATGGAGACAGAATGAATTATAAGTTTTATTTCATCTTTAAAAGCTGCCACTGTTGTAAAATTGTATTTTTACATCACCACTCTTAACACTAGTCAATATAAAACCGAATGTCAGATTGTAAACTAAATTATTTCTAAAATGCAGAATATATTTGTTTGTAAAGAAAATCAAGTCATAGTCCCATTCACGACCCCTCAGTTGTGCTGGTACTAATCTTGGGTTTCATTAAATGTCGCCATTATAAAACTGCAAATAAAAATTCATCTGATCTACTTACATTGTCGATAAGACAATTTCAAATCAACAAAAATCTTCAAACAATAGTAGCTCTGAGAATATAGGTATTTAATATATTTGCTTTTGTTGTAACAAACATTGCACTTCAAGTATAATCCATTAATTATACATAAAAGGACACAATATGTTTGGTATTGTTTTTGGTTTCTACCAAGATATGTCTTTCTTGCTCTATCACATTGACCATAAAACACAGGATCAGAAATAAGCCATTTGGCCCATCCATCTGCTCCACCATTCAATGAGATCATGGCTGATGTGATCATCTTCAGCTCCACATTGTGTTTTCCCCATTACTCTTGATTCCCTTATAGATTAAAAATTTATCCCAGACTTGAATATATTTAATGACCAAGCCTTTATAGCCCTCTGTGGTAAAGAGTTCCACAGATTCACTACCCTCAGAGAAGAAATTCCTCCTCAGCTCTGTTCTAACTAGCCTGCATCTTATTCTGAGATTACACCCTCTGGTCTTAGACTCTCCCACAAGGAGAGGCAACATCTTCACACCTACCCTGTCATTCCCCTTGAGAATAATATATGTTTCAAAAAGGTTTCCTCTCATTCTTCTAAATTTCAATGACTACAGATCGAACCTTTTCAGCCTCCCTTCATAAAACAGTCCCTCCACACCCATGTTCAGCTTAGTGAACCTTCTCTGAACTGCCTCCAATGCCAGTATATTTCCTTGGATAAGAGACCAAAACTATTCAGTTATCTAGCTGTGGCACAACTAGTTCCTGCTTTGTTTCCTTTTTTTGACACTCTATTCCCTTTGAAATAAAAGGCCAACATTCCATTTACCTGCTGAATTTAGATGCCAGTTTTCTTTTTGTGCATTTTTTCTATTGACAGTAACAACAGGTTGTACTTGTTTAGCACCTTTACATTTGCTAAAGCAAAAGCCCAGAAGTACGCTAAATCCTCTGTTCGTGACCTGATAAAGATGATTGATAAAGTTGATAAAGTTCAAAATAAAAATGTTTGAGACATTGCACAAAGAACGAATGCCCAAAAGCAGCTACGTATGCAGTTTTTAAAGGTGTGCTTTCAACATGTCCATAATATCTCATCTGTCTCTATTTCTGCAATTTTCCATTATACTTCAGTATTTATTACATTGTCTTTTTATTCTCACCTCTTTGCACCCAACATTCAACATCATAGGGCTTCAGAGATCTTTGCCACATTCCTAAATGCTCTGCCTACACTTTGGTTTATAAATCTCCACATTGTTGCAATATTGACACAGACAAGTCTTGTTATTTTTGGGTCTCTTTCTAAGTGTCTACAAGGCATTAAGTCACTTTTTTCCTGCACTTGCTTTATATCTGAATATGTCTTCCTACTTGTTTAATCTAAACTTTTATGTTAATCATAAATTTCCATTCTTGACCACCCCAATCTCTCCATACGTTAGTATTTACAAATTTAACAAATTTGCAATTGGTTGCTGTATCAAGATCACAAATATGGTAAACAAAAGGGTCACAAGCAATGGTCTCCCTTATTCATTTCAGATTTGTTTTCCTCTGCATTCCCTTTTTATAGCTTTATTAGAAATGTATCCATAGTCATTATCAAAACACTTATTCCAAAAATATAGAAACATATTTATATAGTACATAAATAACATTGATCTGAGAATTCACACTTAATATTTTCAAAGACATATTTAGAGCAGAATATTCCCTCTGAATCAACAATGGCAATTTCTCAGTTTAGCACTGCTCTCCTTCAGACTACCTGTACATGGTTTTTCCATGATTCTATCGACTTTTGATGCTGGCATTAAAGGTAAAGTTGCCACAGTCCTACCATACCAGAGGGCTACTCTCTCAGTAAAGAGGGAGAGAGATTGCTGGTAGTGGTTGAACCTGAGGGTCACTCATGTCTCAGACAAGAAGAGAGATTGAGAAGAAGAGTCCATCATGGTAACCTCAGCCAGTGCAGAAATTAAATCCACAGCACTCTGCATCAATAAATTTAACCAACCCCTCAGATGGCATTAAAGGGCCTGTAAAGAGAGGCTGGCAATGTTGAACACTGGCTTGCTCCAATTCACTCTCCTTCAAATACACACACCGGCGGTAACTATGTGTGCGAACAAATTTGCTCTCCCCCAGGCCTGGACTGGTTTCTGTTTGTTTCGGGGTGGGATCAAACATGCAAAGTTAGTGGTTATCTGTTGGATTGTAAATGAGAAAGCAGGGTGACCGAGCACCTGTCTCAGCCACAGCCGCGGCGCAGGCGGTCAGCACGAATTTGATGGGCAGAGAGTACACGTCCCGGGCAGGGCGCTGCTCAGACTCCCCGGTCTCCAGGCTCATTGCGATCAAACCAGCAGCGACCCGGATACAACTGACAAAGAAAAAAAAAGGACAGCGCCGTCAGACAAACAACCACGAAATTATTTTTAACCGCCTGAAGCTGCAAAGTTACTCCCTCAGGACGGCCGAGCCCCTAGCAGTCCCAATGTCAAACCAAAGGACCGGTGTGGAGTGGAGAGCCCCGGGCTGCACCGTGCTCTGCACACCCTCCCACACGCACGCACACACACAGGCTGCTGCAACAGCGCTCACTCCACCACAGTCAGTCACTTACTGCTGGGAAAGCACCTCCCCAGCTCCCATTGCAAAAAGACAAGGGCAAAACAGGCCAAATCTCTCTGCAAACTGCACAGTTTAGATCATATCACCAGTGACGAGCTAGGAACTAATTGCACAGCCTACACAAAGTTCCCTCTTTACTGAGGTACTGTTCCGGCGGACTGTACATATATAACCTTTCACGTCATGTGGGCGTCGCTAGCTCTGGGTCGGCATTTGTTGTTCCCTCTTCAGTCACTTTGTGTTGGTGTTTGCCTTTTTGCTCTGCTGCAAACCCTCTTGGTTGGTTTAGATACACCCACAGGGCTGCTGGGGAGAGGGTTTCCAGGATTTTGATCCTGTAACAGTGAAGGAATGGAGGTTATAGTTCTAATGGTGTGCAGATTCGGAGGGAACTTCCATGGGTATGTTCCTGTGGGTCTGCTGTCTCCTTTACCTCGACGGTAAAGGTTGTGGGTTTGAAGGAGGAAACATTCACGATGGAGAAAGTGAATGTTTAATTTGGTGGTCAGAGTGCCAGTCAAGCAGTCTGCTTTGTCCTGAACGGTATCAAGCTTTGAATGCTGTTGGAGCTGACCCATCCAGAGACTCTAAACTGCTTTTGTAGCCACAGTGTCCATATGGCAGTTCAGTTCAATTTCTGATCAATATTGACTTTCCTACTCACTTGATGTTTACAATGATGTAATACTATGGAATGCCAAGGAAAAATGATTCTCCTCAGTGAAAAACAACAGTAAAGAAATGAAACTACTGTTCCAAAGTGGAGTTCCAGCTAGTTGGTCAGGACACTTCCTGAAGAAGGGCCTGTGCCCGAAACGTCGAATCTCCTGTTCCCTGGATGCTGCCTGACCTGCTGTGCTGTTCCAGCAATAAAGTTTCAACTTTGATCTCCAGCATCTGCAGACCTCACTTCCTCCAGGACACTTCTCTGTCATGTCCAAGTTTTAATGTCTTTTCCCACTGGGTTGTTGGGCTTGATCAGTGCTAGACACTCATGCTAACACTCTTCGGGAGGGGGGGTTTAAACTAATTTGGCAGGGGGATGGGATCCGGACTTGTACTCCAACAAGTAGTCTAGCTGTTTGTCAGGATGTCCAAGAATGTAGGGAGGCTGTGGAGAAGGTAGCACTGACAGGGAATACTTGCGGACACAGATGGGTTCAAGTGTGTATACTTCAATGCAAGGAGTATCAGAAATAAGGTGGGTGAACTTAAGGCGTGGATTGGTACCTGGGACTATGATGTTGTGGCCATCACGGAAACGTGGATAGAAGAGGGACAGGAATGGTT
>NC_057712.1:60283666-60317872 GCF_004010195.1 Chiloscyllium plagiosum | reverse complement strand
GAGAGGAAGTCGTACGAGGCTAGGTTGAGAGTTCTCGGCCTTTTCTCGTTGGAACGGCGAAGGATGAGGGGTGACTTGATCGAGGTTTATAAGATGATCAGAGGAATAGATAGAGTAGACAGTCAGAAACTTTTTTTCCATGGGTACAACAGAGTGTTACAAGGGGACATAAATTTAAGGTGAAGGGTGGAAGGTATAGGGGAGATGTCAGGGGTGGGTTCTTTACCCAGAGAGTGGTGGGGGCATGGAATGTGCTGCCTGTGGGAGTGGCAGAGTCAGAATCATTGGTGACCTTTAAGCGGCAATTGGATAGGTACATGGATGGGTGCTTAAGCTAGGACAAATGTTCGGCACAACATCGTGGGCCGAAGGGCCTGTTCTATGCTGTATTGTTCTATGTTCATGTAGCACAATATTACTTATCACTCATCAGCACAAGGCTAAATGATATCTCGGCCCTGCTGCAAATGGAATGCATTACTTCAATATGAGGAGTCATGAGTAGCACTGAATAGTGCGATCATCAGTGAACACTTCCAACTTCATCATGAAGGTCATTGATGAAGGAGCTGGTCACTAGCCTGAGAAACCGAGGACTCTTGTGTAGTGAGTATCCCTGAGAGTTAGGAGGCCCACTTACTCCAGATATGTGCAATAATATCTACAAGTTGATTAGAACTTTTGCAGTAACGTCTTCAGACTTATGATTAACCTCCAATAACCATTACCATCACCTTTTGTGTTAGTTATGTCTCTCGACAGTATTTAAGTTTCCCCAATTTCTATTGACTAGTTTTTAGGAGCCTACTTGTTGCTACATTTATTCAAACAATTGTCTTGAATGTCTCTCCCTTTCACTTCCTGAGGTTTTGACCATGGCTGTAATAACGTCAGGAGCTTAGAAGCCATGGCAGAACTGAAACTGAACTTGCTGTGCAAGTTCTGCTTGACAACATCGTTGATGAGACCTTTCATCACTTTGATGATCGAGAGTAGTCTGATAAGGCCGTAATTGACTGGATTGGATTTGTCCTGCATTTTTGGACAGCCATAATGCAGAGGTGCTGGTGTCAGACTGGAGTGGACAAAGTCAGAAGTCACACAACACCAGGATGTAATCCAACAAGTTTATTTGAAATCACAGGCTTTCAGAGCACTGCTCCTTCATCAGGTGAAGTTCAACTTATGAACCCAGACGATACTCTGGTACCATGTGACTTCTGACATTTTGGACAGGACAAATATTGGCAATTTTCCATGTAGTTTAGATGGACACCAATATTATGGTTATACAGAATTCTTCATTCTAATGCTGTAATGTTGTCAGGGCTCATAGCTTTTGCCATAGCCTGTACCTTCAGCCATTTCTGTGCTGGGTAATAATATTTATTAGTCCACTAGCCGCATGAAGAGATGTGAGAAAAATACTCAAATGATGCTCTAGCACTTTGCGTCTTCAGCATAGTTATTTCAAACTTTTTGGGAGCTAAAGGACAACATGGTGCTTGACAGTAAAATCTAAACTTTTGCAGTAACGTCTTCAGACTTATGATTAACCTCCAATAACCATCACCTTTTGTGTTAGTTATGTCTCTAGACAGTATTTAAGTTTCCCCAATTTCTATTGACTAGTTTTTAGGAGCCTACTTGTTGCTACATTTATTCAAACAATTGCCTTGAATGTCTCTCCCTTTCACTTCCAATTCATTGATTTAATGTCCAATTAGATTTGAGAAAAATCAAACTAAATTAATGCCATAGAGAGAAAAAAAAGGATAAAACGTGCAGAGTGATACTCAGCAACTTTCTAAAAGGTACCAGTGAAGATGAAAAGGTCATTAGATGCTTTTGTAGGCAGGAGAGAAAAGGTTATATTTATTTACTAGCTGGGAGCCAAATGAAGATGACAACAAAAACCCAAATTAAAAAGTACACCCTCTGTTGCTCAATGTTTTGAGACACCTAGATTAGAGTGGTGCTGGAAAAGCACAGCAGGTCAGGCAGCATCCGAGGAGCAGGAAAATTGACGTTTTGGGCAAAAGCCCTTCATCAGGAATGAAGGCAGGGAGCCTCTGGGGTGGAGAGATAAATGGGTGGAGGGTGGCACTGGGGAGAAGGTAGCCAAGAGTACAATGTGGATGGAGGTGGGGATCAACCCCAGGGCATCAATGTGGACTTCACCAGTATTCTCATTTCCCCTCCCCCCACCTTACCCCAGTTCCAACTTTCCAGCTCAGCACCATCCTCATAACCTGTCCTACCTACCAATCTTCCTTCCTACCTATCCGCTCCACCCTCCTCTCTAACCTATCACCTCATCCCCACCTCCATAAAGATGTTCTGCCTATCACACACAAGTAATTTTGTACATGAATTTCAGTCTTGATGTGATGCCAGGTATGCAGGCCATAAATTCCTAAAACTGAGGTTTGTATGAAATAGAAGATCCCTTCAACTGTTTTCAATAAGCAAGGTGTTGATCTTACCCAACAAGGATGTGCTTGCAAAACTGATGAAACAATGTCCAACATTAGATGTGATTCTGCAAATGGACAACAGTTACTGGATAATTCTGTATCTGCAAAGAATTATGGTGACAACCAATTTAAGATTGTCAGTGAGCTCACAGTATGGTGCACTTGTGTGTACTGGAAGCTACATTTGTTAATATCCAGGCCCTGTTCTTTGAAGAGAGAACATATTGATGCACTATGCCTGTTTCAACGACATGAAATAGGGGACAGTTGTTTGCTGTTTCATTGATCAGAGCATAGCCCTGAGAGATCAGAACTAACCTGTCTTGTTTAAAAATTGAAAAAGAAAATCATTGTTAACAGTCAATCAGCGGTAATGGTGCATTCTCCATGGCAATGCCTCTACCACAGTCCATTTGCCAATTAGCATTCTCTTCTCATGCAGTAAAAGTATTGGTTTTCCCCTTGAATTCCCCTTAAGAATTTTCCTGATGGGTGCAAAGCAAAACGTTTGGATAAAATGCGTCATTTTATAGCAATATTCAACTTCTGTAACACCAAATGATTATTTATTAATATTGTCCAACATACATAATCCTACAAAATACAATACAGGTACATGATTATTTTACATTAAACAAAGAAAAAGTTTATTTTTAATTATTATCAAATCTACTTTTGAGTACACTGGTTACGCTGAGCACAACTGTGTTTGCAGCAAGTATTGGTCATCGAAATTTATATTCAACTCTGCAAGGAGCTGCTGGCTGTTGGGTTCCTAATAAATGAAGTGGACTCTGAAAAAGACAGCAAGAAAAGTTTGTGCTCACATTTCAACAACTAACTTAACATGCAACATTATCATGGGGTGCACTTTTCAAAGCTAGCACAAAAGCATAACAAATACAATCTACAATTGATAGAATAGGATTAGAAATGCAAAATGAACTAGGATTCCAGCTAATGTGTTGCTTTTGTTTTCCTAATGTGTTGCTGCCTAATACTGAACTTGCATTTCCAGAATGGCTATTCTTTTCTTTTTAAAAATCAGATAATACAGAATCAAATTAATTTTGTTAATAATACTGAGAAGTCAGATGTAGCTTTAACTTTACTAGATTAACATTACACACTCAGTCATGTATTTATGGTTAAAAGCTAAGTACAGCTTCCCATATTTTATGCATTGCTTGACAGAACCAGAAGATCATAATGAACCAGACATTTTTCCCTTTCCCACATCATTTAGCTTTTTCAGTGAAGAAACCTTTAGTGCTAAATTAGAATGATGACTGCTTTGGTCCAATTTTGAAGATGGTTGTGAATTTTCAAAAACTGAAACTGATTATTTCATGGATCTTGCACGCGAGGATGGTCCACATGCAGGAATGGAATATGTTTCAGATGTTGTCTTTTGAAACTACAAAGTATTGATTAAATGGAGAAAGTGAGGTCTGCAGATGCTGGAGATCAGAGATGGAAATGTGTTGCTGGAAAAGCGCAGCAGGTCAGGCAGCATCGAGGAAACAGGAGAATCGACGTTTCGGGCATTTCGGGCCATTCCTGAAGAAGGGCTAATGCCCGAAACGTCGATTCTCCTGTTCCCTAGATGCTCCCTGACCTGCTGCGCTTTTCCAGCAACACATTTCCATCTATTGATTAAATGGGCCGAGCGGCAAATGGAGTTTAATTTAGATAAATGCATTTTGGGAGGCAAATCAGGGTGGTAGGACTTAAATACTTAATGGTAAGGAGATGGCTACTTATTCATTCAACATCAGCACATAAAAATGAAAGTGTTGTCAACAATCAGTACATTATGGCAGCATTTATGGAGTGAAAAATAGAATTAAAATTGGAATTAAATGATACTTTTTAAAAATTCATTTGTGGGATGTAAACATCACTGGCTGGCCAGCATTTATTGCCTGTCCACAGTTGCCATTGAGAGCTGTCTTTTTGAACCACTGAAGTCCGCCTCAATGCCACAATGCCATTAGAGGAGTGTTGCTGAAGAAAGAGACTTTGGAGTGCAGGTTCATAGTTCCTTGAAAGTAGAGTCACAGGTAGACAGGATAGTGAAGAAAGCATTGGGTATAAGAATTGAGAGGTCATGTTGCAGCTGTACATGACATTAGTTAGGCCACTTTTGGGATATTGCATTTAGTACTGGTCTCCCTGCTATAGGAAGAATGCTGTGACACCTGAAATGGTTCAGAAAAGATTTACAAAGATGTTACCAGAGTTGGAGGGTTTAAGCCATAGGGAGAGACTGAATAGACTGTGGTTATTTTCGCTAGACGGTCGGAGGTTATAAAAGTTTATAAAATCATGAGGGGCATGGATAGGCTGAATAGCCAAGGTCTTTTCCCCCAAAACTAGAGGATGTAGATTTAAGATGAGAAGGGAAAGATTTAAAAAGGACTGTAGGGGCAACTTTTTCACATAGAGGGTAGAGCATTTATGGAATGAGCTGCCAGAGGAGATGGAGGAGGCTGGCACAATTACAGCATTTACAAGACATCTGGATGGGTATATGAATAGGAAAGGTTTAGAAGGATATGGGCCAAATGCTGACAAATAGGACTAGATTAATATAGGATAGCTGGTCAGCGTGGATGAGTTGGACTGAAGGGTCTGTTTCCATGCTGTATAGCTGTATGACTGTGATTCAGCTGCAACTTTTTGAATTGGTTCACAGTTATCAGCAGTGGAACAGCAAATTTTAAATTATCATCAACCCCTCTACTTTCACAATTAAACACACCCACTTCTATCAAAACAAATTGACACATTCATTCTCCTTTGCATGCCATTTATATTGTTTTTACCTCTTTTGGGACAGGATCCAATAAAGTAAACTCATACTTGTGAAGTATAAGAGCAGCAAACATTTGAATTTCTAGCAGTGCAAACCATCTGGAAGAATCAAAACAGCAGTTTGATGAAGAAGCCAGAACCAAAACAACATAGTTACACTGAAAATATCAATTATATTAGGCCAACAACAATCAGATTATTACCGCTATATTTGCATTTTCTTCTATTTTTCATGAAAAGCTTTGAACGAGTAAATACTGTATTTTTATTATTGTAGGTCATGGTCAGAAGAACTTCATGGAGTTCATTCAGCTCACATGGCCTTTGCTCATTATGCCATACATAGACCACAAAATTCCTTTACTCTCCACTGAAGTTTACACTGACATGCAAAAATAAGATATACAGCCTTTAAAACAAATGCTTCAGATCATTGGTAAAGAAATAATATCCAAAGGGAAACAGTAGATGGCAGCACTGGTTCATTTAACATCAGCACATTAAAATGAAAGTGCTGTCAACAATCAGTACGTTATGGCAGCATTTAGGCAGAGAAAAATAGAACTAACTTTGGAGTTGTGAACATCACTGGCTGGCCAGCATTTATTGCCTCTGCATAGCTGCCACTGAGAGGTGCCTTTTTGAACCACTGCAGTCCATCTCCTGTGGGTAGACCCACAATGCCATTATGGAGGGAATTCCAGGATTTTGACAGCAACAGTGAAGGAATGGTGATATAGTTCCAAGTCAGGATGGTGAGTGGCTTGGAGGGGAACTTCAAGGTGGTGGTGTTCCCATCCTTCATCCTTCTAGATGGAAGTGTCATGGGTTTGGCTGTCTGAGGATCTTCAGTGAATTTCTGTGGTGCATCTTGTAGCTAGTACACAATGCTGCTACTGAGCATCAGTGGTGGAGGGAGTGGATACTTGTGGATGGTGACGAACTTCTTGAGTGTTATTGGAGGTTAGGGCCATCCAGGGAAGAGGGAAGTATTCCATCACACTCCTGACACGTGCTTTGTAGATGATGGAAAGGTTTTGGGGAATCAGGAGGCGTGTTACTCGCTGCAGAATTCCTAACCTCTGACTTGGTCTTGTAGCCATTGTTTATGTGGAGAGTCTAGTTGAGTTTCTGGTCAATGATAACCTCCAGGATGTTGACAGTGGGGGATTCAGTGATGGTAACACTATTGAATATCAAGGGGTGGTGGTTAGATTGTCTCTTATTGGCGATGGTCATAGCCTGGCATTTGTGTGGCACGAATGTTGCTTGTCAGCCCAATCCTGTATATTGTCCACACCTTGTTGCTTTTGAAAATGGACTGCTTCAGTGTCTGAGGAATCGCAAATGGTGCTGAACATTGTGCAATCAATAAACATTCCCACTTCTGACCTTATGGAGGGAAGTCACTGAGGAAGCAGCTGAAGGTGGTTGGGCCTAGGACATTCGTGACTGAGAGTGGCAGGACTGCCAAGCTTAGATCTGATGCATTGGTTGTGGAATCGCTTAGCTCTGTCTATCACTTGTTGCTTGTGCTGTTTAGCATGTAAGTAGCTTCACCAGGTTAACACCTCATTTTCAGGTATGCCAGGTGCTGCTCCTGACATGACCTCTTGCACTCGCCATTGAATACTTCAGAACATCAATACATGTGAGTCAGCAGTGATGGGTTGAGGAAGGAAATGCATATGTCAAGGGTGCAGCATGGCTTGCATTCATACAAATTCAGTTGCAGCCACAAATGCCTGTCAAACTCTTACTTCATGTTAGTGTGGACTCAAAGCTCTGGTTTTTTAGTTCCTGCAAATTTTCAACAAGAGAAATCGATGATGGTGGCTCAAACCTAATTTACAAAGAGTTAATTTATTTTTTTTGGAACACCTTTTTCTTTGGTGTATTCTTCTGGCATCGTCCGTTTGATTAATTGATTTCACGTGTCCTTAATATATGCTAGCCCAGTTGTTTCATGTTAAGGGTTCAGGGAGGCACGGTGGCTCAGTGGTTAGCACTGCCAGTACCAGGGACTCGGTTTGATTCTAACCTTGGGCAACTTTCGGTGTGGAGTTTGCACATTTTCCCAGCGTCTGTGTGGGTTTGTTCTAGTTTCCTCCACCAATCCAAAGGTGTGCAGATTAGGTGATTTGCTGTGCTAAATTGCCCATAGTGTTCAGGGATGTGTGCATTAGTCAAGGGTAAATGTGGGGTAATAGGGTAGGAGGAATGGGTCTGGGTGGGTTACTCTTTGGAGGGTCGGTGTGGACTTGTTGGGCCAAAGGGCCTCTTTCCACATTGTAGGGTTTCTATGATTCCTATGACACAGTTATGATGTCCCTACCCCTAAGCCAACAGACCAGGGTTCCAGTCATATCTGCTCTAGCAGCGTATAGTAACAGCTTTGAACAGGTTGATTAGAAAATATCTTATATTCCATAGCTACTCAGTTCATATTCATTGGCGTTTCATGATTATAAAACCTAAGCCACAATTGTGTTGTCTTTAGTGTCAAATCTAATATAAGAGTCAGGAAGTGTGGTGCACAAAATGAAACATATATGGTAGGGAAAGTATGCTGCCTCAAGATTGTTGGGTAATAAATGTATATCATTTCAATAAGTTAACACTGGCAAATATTCCAGTGCAATGCTGTTCTGAATATCTATTTCATAATTTATATGTTGTAGAATATATTAGTTCTATGAATTACTTGGACCATCTGTGTTAAACTGATAAGTAATCTTGAAGTAAATACAATTCAACAAGATTGGAATTAATTACAATTTAAAGCTAACCTACATTTATCTTTCCATGTCAAAGTGAAAAATGTAAATACTGAACAATGGATGTCCCATTTTCGTACTTCCAATTTTCGTACTGAATTATTACTTCCAAAGAAGAAGCTTAAAGATAGAAATTCCAGAAAAAGAGTCAAAAAACGTTTTACAGATTTGAACTGTTCATATCAGTTATAGATTCGAACGTTGTGTTTAAAGGTAGAATAATTCGTTTCCATAACTGAGGACATCCCAAGCATGCATTGTCATACAGCCAGGCTATGGGGTTTAGATAATTCCGTTTTTAAAATTTAGCTAGATGCTTCTTTCAGAAGTTGTTACAGTTTTGATTCTGCAGCTCATTGAGTAGAGAGAGCCAAATGAAATCACTGTTAGTCAAACCTGCTTTTTAAGCAGAGAAAATGCTCACTTTACTATTCATTGTGCATATGTGGGTGAGGTTCAAATTCAGATTGTAATTTATGAGGGAAGGAAAATGACTAGAATATTTGCCAAGTTCATGTTTAGAGAAAGAAATCTACAGTTGTTCTCACAGAACCCTGTGGCAGAGGAAACTTTACATTTGGAAACACAAATGCTGTGGAAACACAGCTGGGTCAATCATCTTGGACTAGGAAGAAATAAAACATCTACTAGAAACTAGGAATCAGCTACAGCACCAGCAACAGTAAAGAAGCTGTGGCAGCATTGTGGGTCATTAGGAACTAGGGTGTTCCTGATGTTTGAATGCTTAAGCAAAAATGCTGCAGAGTCTAAGTTTGACCGGAGAAGTCCACAAGCATAGATTTTGAAGAGTATTTCTGAGGATAAGTTAGCCAAAATTTAATTGAATAATTTGCATACATCAGCAAATAGCTGGAACACTGAGAAAAATCAAAGTTATTCCCAGGAGGCTATTGATTGGTTCCAGGAAAAGTGACTGAATCTTCAAGATTCGTGTAATGTATAAGGGAACTCTTGGGGTGCAACATTTTTGAGATGCTAAATTAACATGGACTGTTTAGTCCAGGTCTGGGTGAGCACATTTTCACAGAATACAACATTATCTTCATATTCAAAACTTGTAGTTATTTATATTTCAATATTACTAGAAGAACTTCAAAAGTGCTTGTAATGGAAGTGTCACTTTGGTGTGAAAAAGCAGACTTTTACTTGAAGTATATAATGCAAACAATATTAAATTTGTTTTCTTCTCAAAAATTTACACACAACAGATTTTATTAAATAGATCAACGACAATTTTTCACAATGACCTAACCATCCATTCCTAGGAGAAAGTGAGGACTGCAAATGCTGGAGATCAGAGTCAAAAAGTGTGGAAAAGCACAGCTGGTCAGGCAGCATCTGAGGAGCAGGAGAATCGACGATTCATGCAGAAGCCCTTCATCAGGAATGCAGCCATTCCTTTCCTAATTCTCTGCAGAATTAGTGCATTAGTTTCATTTAGAGATGCATTGACTAAAATATTAAATATAACATTGCAAAAACTGAAAAACAGATGATAATGAGGTAGCCCCTACCTTCCTGGACACTGATACCTGCCTCCTCCAAAAGCTAGGAAACCATCTAAGAAGACATGTTTTTCTATATCTGCCTTCTTCCATCGTTCCTGTAGGAAGACAACATTTTTCTACATCATTGCTGTGGACATAAACGATGGCACGATATACACAGTCAATACAGTTTAGAGTGGTAAAATAACAAAAGGAGACAAGTACTATTTGGATACTACACTGGGAGATTACAAAGATTACCAAGACCCTGAGAGTACTCATACTGGGATATTTTAGGGGGCAGTGCAGAAGATACAAGGTATGGCAGAGTAATAATACACTGGAAGTTAAAAAAAGCACAAATGCAGTATATTAATTAGTGCCATGCCGCAATATCTCTGATCCTGTTTTAAACATCATATTTTTCCAGCATATTCCCAAGCAACATGATCTCAGTTTGGGAATAGAGGGAGGTATTGTGGTGCAATGGTAGCATCTCTGCCAGGACTGGACTGGCATTCATAATTAGGCCAAAAGGTTTGACTAACGACATACAAATTGCCCCAGCATACCTCTGCCAGGTGATAAGAGTAGGAGACCTGCTGGTCAGCCAGAACAGTATGATAACAACAGGGCTAAATCTTCTCCAATCTAAAAGACTCCAAATACAGGTTCTTGCCACTTGTCCCATCGCAAACATTCTCCTCACTTTAAGACTTTATTAGATGATTTTAATAAAACATGTTAAATAATTAAAGACATTTTCATAAAATAACAGAAATTTATATCATACTATACCGTCAGTCTTCATTTCTGTTTGTTAATCTCACATCAAGTTACAATTTGTTTTGTTGCAGTCAAGGAATCTTTCCTGCTTTAATACGAAAATGTTACTATCATTTGAAAAGATTCAAAATTGTATCTGCTGTGTAGATGTGAGGTACCAAGGATCTACACATAATCCAAAGGTAAACAGTAATAAAATGCTTTTACTCAAATATACTCACAGGAATAAATTTTTCAGGATCAGGAAATCTTTTGGGATTCCGGTGTGCCCAGTAAATGGACAACATGAGCATGTCTCCCGAAGGAACAATGTAATTCTAGAGTAAGGAAATATTACCATTAAATAATTCCTGTGTTGTTTACAGATGCATTTTTTAAAAAAACCTAGTTTTGACATTTTCCTTTCCTCTCCCTGAAGATACTTAACCAGGTTCCAAAGAAGAGCATTGTGTTGGATAATAATTGAATTGTGCCAGGTCATCATTCACTATCTTGTCAAACTGACCTTTATATAAGGTGAAGATTGTTATTAGGATATTAAATTTCTATGGCTAAGCCAGATACATTTCCTAGTCAAATTCTACTCTAGCTTATTTCTGCAAGGAATTATTAGATGGTCATTAAGAGCAGGATATTTGACTGACTCTACTATTACTAATTCAAAGATAATGAGACCAACCTATCCTCACATTAGTTGAAATCACTGTTCAAACAAAAGTGGGGCCACACATCGAGATTTCCTTATTCTTTTCTAAGCAGCTTCTCACTGTATGAATTCATTGAACTATTAGGTCAAATCCTGCAAAGTTTAGTTTTAGGACATTCAAACGTGTAATTTGCATTTCTGACATCCATTGAATTGGGGACATCAGAGATATTTCAGCAGTATTTCTTTTGAATTGCTGATGGATTTCTCATCTGGCTCATATGATTGTCAAAGAATTGAATGCAGCATTCCAAAAGTGACCTAACCAATGTCCAGTACAGTCACAACTTGTATACTCAATGCACTGACCATAAAGGCAAGGACAGTCTAGATTAGAGTGGTGCTGGAAAAGCACAGCAGGTCAGGCAGCATCAGAGAAGCAGGAAAATTGACATTGTGGGCAAAAGCCCTTCATCAGGAATGGAGGCAGCGTGGAGGGATAAATGTGGGGGTTGGGGGTGGGGGTGGGGAGCTGGGGAGAAGATAGCAAAGAGTACAATAGGTGAATGGGCTTGGGGATGGAGGTGATAAGTCAGAGAGGAGGGTGAGGGAAGGTAGCAAAGAGTACAATGGGTGGATGAAGGTGGAGATGAAGGTGATAGGTCAGAGGGGAGGGTAGAACAGAAAGGTGGGAAGGGAGATTGGCAGGTAGGACAGGTCATGGGGACGGTACTGAGCTGGAAGGTTGGAACTGGGGTAAGGTGGGGGGGGAGAGGAAATGAGGAAACTGGTGAAGTCCACATTAATGCCCTGGGGTTGAAGTGTTCCGAGGCAGAAGATGAGGCATTCTTCCTCCAGGCGTCAGGTGGTGAGGGAGAGGCGGAGGAGGCGGCCCAGGATCTGCATGTCCTCGGCGGAGTGGGAGGGCAAGTTGAAATGTTGGGCCACAGGGCGGGGTGGTTGATTAGGTGCGGGTGTCCCGGAGATGTTCCCTAAAATGCTCCGTGAGGAGGCGTCTGGTCTCCCGCGAGGAGACTGCCTCAGGAGCAACAGATACAATAAATGACATTGGTGGATGTGCAGGTGAAACTTTGATGGACATGGAAGGCTCCTTTGGGGCCGTGAATGGAGGTGAAGGAGGAGGTGTGGGCGCAGGTTTTGCAATTCCTGCGGTGGCAGGGGGAGGTGCCAGGACAGGTGGGTGAGTTGTTGGGAGGCGTGGACCTGACTCATGGAGGGAACGGTCTTTGCGGAAAGGGGTGGGGAGGGAAATATATCTCTGATGGTGGGGCCCGTTTGGAGGTGGCGGATTAAAGGCAAGGATACCAAACACCTTCTTCACTATTCTGTCTACCTAGGATTCCACTTTCAAGGAACTATGAACCTGCACTCCAAGATCTCTTTGTTCAGCAACACTACCCAGGATCTTACCATTAAATGTATAAGTTCTGCCCTGTTTTGCCTTTCCAAAATACATTAAGTAATCCCTTTATTGTTCCCTGTTGCTCTTTTAATGGCTCAATACCTTAATTCCAAGCTCACAAATTTACAAAGACATTTTGTGACTCTATAACATTGGTTTTAACTACCACTTATTCAACTTCATTAGGTGTCTGCTGTTCTTTTTGGTGTACAAGAGAATGGTTATAAAGGATTGATATTGGTGACTGCATTTAGCTCCATAACATGCCATATAATCTTGGTTGTGGGAGAATATGAGTCTAACCTAAGATACCCATGAAGATAATGATATGTGTACTCCTTGGATGCTGATAGTGTTATGTAGGGGTATTATGTTTAACTAGCCAATGAAACTTGTACTAATTGGTATCATGCAATAAACTACATCTCATTAAAACATGAGCCTCTTCTCACTTACTCATGATGCTTCCTCTATCATTGTTAATCAAGCAGGCCCTGAACCTAAAGTAAAATAGGATAGATGACCGCCCTGTACCCCAACCATTACCTGGAAGTGGTCGATCCTGCAGCACTTACAATACGTTTGACACTTATTCACAGTATAGCCCACAATTTATATCTGCTTTTGTATCCCCTAAATGAAAGCAGCATAAGCATAGATAACTCACTTTAATTTTTAAAGGTTGTATCACTTTTCTACATATAACCCCTGGAGCTCGCAAACGAATTGCCTCTAAAATGCAACATTTTAAGTATGGAAGCTTCTGTAGATCACTTTCCTTCAATCTGATCTTTTTATTACCTGAAGAGATAAGAAATAAAGGGGAGCATGAATCAGCAGCTAGACTGTTCTATTACCTCGTCTTCTGAATCCAGCAGTAATATCACATCCATTTTCATTTGAACGTTAAAAGTCATCCAACTGTATACTAATGGCAGCACCTGTCATGTTCTGGGGAAGGGAGGGTAAGCATGGGTTCAAAAGAGTCACTAGTTTGTACAACCTATCCAACCAAATAGTGCAAACTAATATGATAGTTGTATCGTAACTGCACGAGTCATGTCACTCTTATACTGCTCAATGTTTTGTACACTTGAATTTGTTTAGTTATAAATATCTAATTACATAATACAAATTAATCATGTAAAATTTGCAGCCCCAATTAACAGATTAAATATTATTGTACCATATTTGATCAAACAACAATTTTCATAATCAAGACGAGTAACCATACAGCCTAGAAGCAAATTACTGTAGATGCTGGAATCTGTACTGAAAACAAAAAATGATTGAAACCGCAGCAGGTTGGACAACATCCATGGAGAGAGAGCAAGCTACCGTTTCATATCGAGATGACTCTTCAGAGTGAAGTGTCGAGGAGGCAGCATTTATGCAATAGTGTTGGGGGAGAAAAGGTGTTGACAGCTCAGATTAAATTATCAGAATGTGAGAATGGTAGAACAATGGTAGTCTAACTCCAAAATTGGAAAGAACAGTTGTGCTGAAGTTGAAGCCAGGGTGGGGCAGGCGTTAATGGATGGCTGTTAATAGCTATTCATCCTCCCTGCCAGATCGTTATCGACTCCTCTATCTGTCCAGCTGTTCTTTTCTCTTTGTACTCTATCCCTACCTATTGTTTATTGTTTACCGCCTCCCCGAACCCTATCTTCTGCACATAAAGCAATATTTTCTTAGCTACCATCAGTTCTGAGGAAGGATCACTGGACCCAAATGTTAATGGATTTCTCTTCACATGTGCTACTAGACCTGCTGAGCTTTCCCAGCAACTTCAGTTTCTGATTTACAGCATCCTCAGTTCTTTCAGTTTTTGAATATTTATATCTGTTGACCTTGGTTTCAATTGTATACTTAATTGATTTCTTGGTCATCTTTGTCTCAAAAGACAACATGCTCATCATATGGAGTGTTTGTAGGATTCTGATGGGCATAGTGATAACTATTAAGACTATTAGAAGATTGCAAATAGCAGAAGATACTACTTATGACTGACTTCTAGAAAGGTTACTAGTTTGAGAATTCATCTCTTTGCACTTTTTTTCTGCCTCTCCTACATGCCTGCTTTAAAACAAAGTCACACCTTTGTTTTTATCTGGATATACCAGATGCAATGATCTGGGTAAGCTTCTAGGTCTCGAAGTTGATCTTAAAAGTCCCAAATGGATACTTCAGAGTGTGACCATGTTGACTGTGCACCCCAGACTCGAACTGTCCTTAGAAGGTTCGCTTTGAACCTATTGTTATGTATTTTGGCTGCATGATCAGTTCAACTCAGTCCTAACTGTCTTACCTTGGCATATCAGTTCAGAAGAGTATCTCAGTACCTGGTATTTTGTCCTGTCATCTGATCTTCCAAAGCTTCTGAAGGAAACTCATTTGAAAGTCACTGAGTTTCCCAGCATGATGTAGGTACATGTTCTAAATCATGTGTAGGACAGAATGGACAAAACCTCTATAGACTCTCAGTTTGGAAGGCCATCTCACTCCTTTGTTCTCAGTCTAATGAATGAGGTCAGTTGAAAGTGCTTCCTTTCCTTCTTCGGCTGTCTTTGGGATCAAGGATAACTTGAGCCCCTTCAGCCTGCTCCGATTGGTTTGTAACCTAAAATTCACATTCCTGCCCATCCCTTGATAATCTTTAATTCTCTTTCTTAACAAAAATCTATCTAGCTCTGCCTGAAGAATATACAAATACTCTCCCTCCAATACCTACTCAAGAAGCAATTTCTGAAGGCTCCTGATCTTCACAGAAAAAGATTTCATCTGAGATGATTGATATGCAGTGTTTTGGGTGTGGGGTGGTGATGTTTGAAGGGTTGGGTAGATGGGTTGTTTTGAGGTTTAGGGTGCCCCTTCCAACATCTTGACTTTGCCTTGCTTATTCCCAATGAGAGCTCTCAATGTGTCTGGTATCTTCCCAAATCGGCATTCTCCATTTTGGTTGGTGACAAGCCAGACCCTGTCAATGGTTTTCAATGTTTGATCTCTTTAGGGATGAATTGAGGACTTTCCTAACTTGTTTCTGCTAGTCTCCTGCAGTCTCTCACTATAACGGAGTTGTGAATAGAATAGTTGAGACAAATATAATACGTTCTGTCCTGTGGGGCTGATTTTACATGATTATTATCTTGGGCATCTTGGCTAGAAATATATGTTGCTGTGTTCCATCTTTCTTGCCACTGGATATGAAAGATTTTGCAAAAGTGCAAAATCCACCACCTATATAGTAAAAGATTAGATTATTAGATTAGATTAGATTACATTACAGTGTGGAAACAGGCCCTTCGGCCCAACAAGTCCACACCGACACTGGATATGAAAGATTTTGCAAAAGTGCAAAATCCACCACCTATATAGTAAAACACTTGTGATCTTAGTTTTGAGTTGAAGACCCTAGTCTTCAAATATTCTTCTCTTTGCAGTCATATGTAGGCCATTATAAGGATGGCAGATTTCCTTTCTTATAGTACATTAGTGAAGCAGATGGGGTTTTACAACCATCAATATTGTTTCATTGTCACCACTAGTGAAACAAATTTATTAATTTAAATTCCACCAGCTGCCATGGTGGGAATTGAACCTATGTCTCCAGAAAACTAGCCTAACCCCCCTAGATTACAAGTGAAGTGACATTATCACAATGCCATCTCACCCATTGGGCACCATTTTGGCAATTCTTACACTTGTCTCTTCATAGATATGGAAAGCTCTAGAGAGGATACAGCCACATATCTCTCTGAGGGGCTCTGGTCGTGGACTGAAACTTTGGATTTGAAATAATGTTTTCCTATGAACCGCAAATTAGGAGCAGAAATAGGCCATTCAACCCCTTGAGCCTGCTCCAACTTGCAATAAGATTTGACCAATCTGTTTGTAATCTCAAATTCACATTTCTGCCTACTCCTTGATAATGTTTCACTCCCTTAACAAAAATCTATCTACCTCTGCCTGAAAAATATTCAAGAACTCTCCTTCCAGCACCTACTCAAGAAGCAATTTCTAAAGACCAGAGAAAACAATTTCACCTCATCTCTGTTTTCAATGGGTGACCCCTGATTTTTTTTTAATGAGTGACACCTGTTCTAGATTCCTCCATTGGACATAACATTGATTTACATATACCCTGTTAAGTTGCCTCAGAACCTGAATGTTTCAATCAATTACTTCTTAATCTTCTAAACTCTAATGGATACAAAGTCAGGCTGTCGATATTTGCCTAAGGTAACCCATCCAATTCCAGATAACAGTCTATTAAACGTTCTCTGAACTTTCTTCAACACAGTTACATCCTTCATTTATGAAGGTAACCAATATTGTGTACAGTATATGAATGCAGTATCACCTTGTATAACTACAGTTAGAGTCATACAGCATGGAAACAGCCCAACTCATCCATGCTGATCAGGTTTCCTAAATTGAACTAGTCCCATTTGCCTGTGTTTAGCCCATTTCCCTCTAAACCTTTCCTATCCATGTACCTGTCCAAATACCTTTTAAAAGTACCTGCCTCTACCTGAACTACCTTTACATCTAAGTATAACCTCCCTACTTCTGTATTTCCTAGAGCAGGTTGCTATATTTCTTCAGATTTCTTTGCCTGGCTCATGATGCCAAAGTTATTGCATTGATACATTACTGCAGCCATCTAATTTGACCTTGTGTATAGATGGGTGGTGGCATAGTGGTAATGCTACTGGACTGGTCAGAACCCCAGACTAATGTTGTAGGGATGTGAGCTCAAATCCTGCCATGGCAGTCAGAGTAATTTGAATTCAATAAGAGCTGGGCTAATAGCAGCTGTGTAATTAATGTTGATTTTTGTTTTAAAACTAAACTATTTTAAATATCCTTTAGAAAGGAAAAATGCCATTCTTACCTGGTCAGTCCAATATATGACTCCAAAAACACAGCAATCTGCTTGATTTGTAACTGTCCTGTGAAGTAGCCTAGCAAGCCAATCACTTAAAAAACTCAAACATTAACTCTCTTTCTCTCCCCACAGATGCTGCCCGACCTGTTTAGTGTCTCTAGGACTTAAAATTTTATTTCATATCTCCAGCATCTGCAGTACTTTGCTTTCAGTTTCATCCTAACAGCAGACATGATTGTTAGATTCAGAAAATCTCTGGGTTATGAAAGTTTTTAGAAGTCTTGGCTGTCAGAACTGAAGAGGAATTGCAACCTTAGGACTGAAAGACCATAGAGGTCATTAAAAATAGAAAGAGCCTTTAAACTTTTTCAAGGGTCAATTAAATAAGAAAGTAAAGAGAGTTAAGCCAGTAATGATATTTCTCTGAGATTGAGTGAAAAGGATACTGCTAGGAACAAGGTTGAATCTATGTTTTTGCTCTTCGTATTTAGATCCTTTCAAATTGACGTAAATATGCAGATATGCTTTTATTTGTGCTTTTGTTCTTGTGCAATGCACTTTTGTTTGAAAGAAGTATTGGTAGCCTCATGTGAATATTTCAGTGAGTAACCAACTACAAAAATAAAACTGCTGATCTATCAAGTCAGGTTTCACCTTGGATGCCGACTTGTCCAGTATTACCTTCATCTGAAACCATAACACATTCAACTTTGATTTCGGAGTACAATTTCAAAGTTTACAGACGATAAGAAAAACTTGATAAAATAGTAAATAATGCGAAATGGCAGTAGATTTTAGAAAGATATTACAGATAGGTGAAATGAGCAGAAACATGGTAGATAAAATTTAGGTAATTAAGTGCGGAGTGATGAACTTTGAGAAACAGCAGGAAGAAATATAAAATCTAATGGTACCGTTTTGAGGGAGGGGGTCATATTCACAAATCCATGAAGGTGGCATGACAATTTAAGAAGACAATTAATAAAATTAATATGTGGCTTTATAGACAGGACCCCTGAACAGAAAATCATGTTACGCTTTTGCAGATCACTGCTTTAGATTAAGTTGCTTTCAACTTAGCTGGACTATTGTTTATAGTTTTAGATATTGCCTTCAGGAAGGTTGTCAAGATCATGAAGAGAATAGAAGGGTTTACCAGGATGATGTTCGGAATGAGGCTCTACAGTAATCTAAATAGATGGAGAAGTTGAGATTGTACTCAGAAAATGTTAAGAAAGATCTAATGGAGGGATTCAACTTCCAAGGTGTTTTGATAGGAATTAGTAGGAAGAAATTGCTTTCTCTGGCAAGGGGACCAATAACAATAGGTCATAATTTAAATTAATTGGCATAAGAACTAAAACAGAAATGATGTGGAGGTGCTGGTTTTAGACTGGGGTGGACAAAGTTAAAAATCACATAACAACAGGTTGGACTATAATCTGGTGTTGTGTGATTTTTAACTTAAAACAGAAATGAAGACCCCTTTTTCAAATAAGAAGTTTTTGAACATTACCTGAAAAGCTGTTGGAATTAGATTACATAGGAAGCTCTGAAATGCAAGTGGGTGCGTTTGAAGAATTCTAGGCAGAAAACGTTTCTTTATTCATTTGTAGGACATGGGCATCACTGGCTGGCCTGCATTTATTGCTTGTCCCTAAGTGCCCTTAAGCAAATTATGGTGAGCTGCCTTTTTGACCCACTGCAGGCCATATGTTGTATGTAGACCCAAATCACTCCAAGGGAGGAAATTCCAGGATTCTGACCCAGTGACGGTTACAGATTTCCAAGTCAGGATGATGAGTGTCTTGGAGGGAAATTTATAGTTGGTACTGTTCCTATCTATCTGTTGCTCTAGTCTTTCTAGATGGAAATGTTCATGGGTTTAGAAAGTGCTATCTAAATATCTTTGGTGAATTTCTGCAGTACATTTTATAGATAATGTGCACTGGTGCTACTGAGCATTAGTGGTGGAATGAGTGGATGTTTGTGGATGTGGTGCCAATCAAACAGATTGCTTTGTCCTGGATGGTATCAAGAGTCTTGAATGTTGTTACAGCTGCACTCATCCAGGCAAGTGGGGAGTATTCCACCACAGTCCTGACTTGTGCCTTGCAGATTGGACAGGCTTTGAGTAATCATTGCAGTATTCCTAGCCTTTGACCTGCCATTGTATTTATATGGCAATTCCAGTGAGATGTTCAATTGTCCACCACCAATTACGACTGGATGTGGCAGGACTGCAAAGCTTAGATCTGATCTGTTGATTGTGGGATTGCTTAGCTCTGTCTACTTGCTGCTTAAGTTGCTCATTATGTGAGTTTACCTATTTGGTAGCTTCATCAGGTTTTAGGCATTGATGGTGCTGCTCCTTACACACCCTCCTGTACTCTCAAATGAACTTGGTTTGATGGGAATAGTTGAGTCGTGAATATGCCAGACCATGAGTTTGCAGATTGTATTGGAGTACGATTCTGCCACTGTTAATGGCCCAAAGTGGCTCATGGATGCCCAGTCTTGAGATGCTAGATTCTGACCCACTTAGCACAGGTGATAGTGCCACACAACCCGAAGAAGGGTATTCTCAATATTCAACTTCATTACCATTATAACGCTTACTGATACTCATAGAATTCCTAGAGTATGGAAGCAGGCCATTCAGCCCATTGAGTCACACTGACCTTCTGAAGAGCATCCAACCAGACCCAGCCCCCACCCTATCACTGTAACCATACATTTCTCATGGCTAGTCCACTTGGTATGCAAATCCCAGGACACTACGGGCAATTTAGGATGGCCATTTACCTAACCTGCACATCTTTGGACTATGGGAGGAAACTGAAGAACCCAGAGGAAACCCATGCAGTCACAGGGAGATTGTGAAAACTCCACCCAGACAGTCACCCGAGGCTGGAATCAAACCTGGGTCTCTGGCACTGTGAGGCAGCAGCACTAACCAATGAGTCACCATGCCGCCCCCCCACCCCACAATGACACTGTCATGGACAGATGCACCTGCATGCTGGTAGACTGGTATGGATGAGGTCAAGTATGTTTTTCCCTCTTGTTGGTTCCCTTACCACTTGGCACAGACCCAGTCTTGCAGCTATATCCTTGAGGATACGACCAGCTCGATCAGTAGTATTGTTACCAAGCCGCTCTTGGTGATGGATATTGAAATCCTCCCACTCAGAGTGCAATTTGTGTTCATGCCACCCTCAGTGCTTCCTCCAAATGTTGTTCTAGTTTCTAGGTTGATCGTGAGTGATCTGTCCAGTTTCATTTCTTTCTTGAGACTGTGTGGTGACTGGTAAAACAGAATGGCTTGCTAGGTCACTTCAGAGGGCAGTTGAGAGTCAATCACATTTCTGTGACGTGGAGTAACATGTAGGTCAAGCCAGGTGAGGATGGCAGATTTCCCTCCCTGAAGAACATTAGTGAACAAGATGGGTTTTTCTAGCGATCAACAATGATTACATGGTTATCAGAAGATTCTTAATACTGGATTTTTTTTAACTGAATTCAAATTCCCCCATATTTCATGGCTGGATTTGAACCCAGAATATTAGCTGAGTTTCTGGATTAATAACCTAGCGATAATACCACTAGGCCACTGACTCCCCTCCACCTGGATATGAAACTCAACTGGATTTCTTTTTCAATTAAATAACACTGACACAACAGACTACGTGAATCCTTTCTAAAAGATTCTGACTCAAAACCACCCAGGAATTTTCTCCTTCCCCAAACATTTTTATTTAGCTTAAGGCTGTGTGCATATATTCTTCACCAAAGTCATTGGCATCAATTTAGGCACTGGAAATAACAATGCCAAAAACAGCCTTGTTGACCCTCCTTACTACCATCTAGGGGCCACAGTTTCAAAATTAGGGGCTGCCACATCAGGATAGAGATGAGAAGAAATTGGATCTCTCAATGGGTTGAGAGATACTGGTACTCTGCCTCAGAAGATAGTAGTGGTGTGGCTATTGAAAATTTTTAAGACAGAAGTCGATAAATTCTTAGTGGGCAGGGGAATCAAGGGTTATCGGGATAGATGGGAATATGGAAATGTGAAACACAAACAAATAAGCCATGACCTTAATGAAATGGTTTCTTTATTTAGCTCATGGGGCTGAATGGTCTACTTCTGCTTCTATTTCATATGTTCATATGAATACCAGAGATGCAGCATATTTGATATGTGTTGTGGGGAAATCGCAGGAAAATCTGTACCCTTGTAATCAGGATAGCATTTTTGGAAAATAAACTGACTTCTATTCATTACATCTTATTATCAATGATAACCAAAACATTTTATCCACTAGTAAAAGATTTTAAAACAATTACTTTTGTCATCCATGACAGAACCTAGTTCCTTCATAACAGTCTGATAAACAAATGGATTCGAAATAATAAATGCAAGAGTCCAGAATGTGATCTGAAAAAAGAGAAACAATAGCAATTATACAATATATTCACAATGTTCACTTCTTTAAACTAATCGACTGGAGGTGCACTATTAAACTTGTGGAATAACTGGAGCGAAAGCTGCAAAGCATCTTTTATTAGATTAGACATAAGCAAAACTGATTAACCTAAGGTTATCAATTAAAGTTCATGAGAATTGGGACAAAATTCTCTCCTGGTTGAATCATAATGTAGCCCAAAGGAAGAAAGCTGTGAACGTTGTAGTCTAATCTCAGTTTCAAAATTATAAATTCACGAACTCCTCACTATGGTTTTCTAAGACCATTCATCTCCGTCTACCTCATTAATGATTTTCCCTCCAACATAATGTTCGCAGTGAGGACATTCACCAAAGGTTGCAGAGTAATATAGAATCCCTACAGTGTTGAAACAGGCCCTTCGGCCCAAAATGTCACACCAAACCTCCGAAGAGTAACCCAGCCAGACACATTCCCCTACCCTATCACTCTACATTTACCCCTAACTAACCTACACATCCCTGAACACTATGGGCAATTTAGCATAGCCAGTTTACCTAACCTGCACATCTTTGGATTGTGGGAGGAAATCGGAGCACCCAGCAGAAACCCACACAGACACGAGGAGAATGTGCAAACTCCACACAGACAGTCGCCCGAGGATGGAATCGAACGCGGGTTTCTGGCGACATGAGGCAGTAGTGCTAACTACTGAGCCACTGTGCGACCCCAGCACATTAATATTGCTAAATACTCCACTGTCAACATCCTCAGGGTGGCCATTGACCAGAAACTGAATGGGACCAGTTATAAAATTGTGTGGCTACAAGAGCAGGTTCAAAGCCAGCAATTTTGTGGTGATTAGTCACCTCCAAAGCCTGTCCGCCAACTACAAAACTCAGGTCAGATGCATGATGGAATACTCTCCAATTTCCTGAATGACTACAGCTCCAAACAACATTTAAGAAACTCACCAACATCCAGAACAAAGCAGTCCACCTGATTAATGAACCAAACACAATATTAAATATTCATTCCCTGCACCAGCAAAGCATGACAGTGGTGCTGTGTAACTTCAATAATGCCCACTGCAGCAACTCGTCAACAGTACCTTTCAAGCCCACAACCACTGCCAGTTAAAAGAACAAAGGAAGCTGATTAATAGAAACAGTGGCACCTTCCATTTTTCCATCAAGTCTCCTGTGCTCTTGTGGAAATAAATTTTCAATGCTGCTGTATCAAAATCCTGGGAATTCTCCTCAATTAGCATTGTATTGTGTCAATACTGCATGGACTGCAGCAGTTCAAGAAGACCGCTTTTCAACACTTTCTAAAGGGCAAATTAGACTTGGGGAATAAATACTGTTATCGTCAAAAGATATTCCTAATCCAACACACAAAAAGGATCTCTTAAAGACTATTTTAAAGGAAAGACTGCTTTTAGTATCAAAAGTGTGTGTAACTGAAAAGTCTTTTCCACATAAAATGCAGAACATTATGTCTAAAAAAGTTCTGATTTTCCAAAGATCAAGTAATAGAAATACAAGTCACAGAAATCCCAAAGTCTGAATTATTTCACAATTGTTACCATTTTAATTAGTTTATTTGGACAGGCAAATGTCAGCTAATATTTGAATTAGGTACTTACAGGAAGTGCATTTGCTTGGGAAGCCCAGAGTAACAATAAACTGTAATTAGCAGTAGAGTTTCCATTCAAAGTGTCTAAAAGATGCTGAAACAATGTCTGGAAAGGATATAAATTAATGGTATTAACATTATTTAAGTAATTTAGTATTTTGAACTGCAAATGAAAGATCCTCTAAAGAGGAATAGAAACTTTCATCCCTGTAAAATGCATCCCCAATCATAAATACAGAATCACACTACAGCTACAATGAGAGGAAGTGATGGAGGTTGGTACAATTACAACATTTAAAAGACATCTGGATGGGTATATCAATAGGAAGGGTTTAAAGGGATATGGGCCAAGTGCTGGCAAATGGGACTAGGTTTGGTTAAGATAATTGGTTGGCATGGACGAGTTGGACCAAAGGGTCTGCTTCCATGCTGCACATCTCTATGATTGTATTCATTTTAAAATAATTTATGAACTCTGATGAAAAAAAGTTAAAGTAACATTTCCCAAAAGATGAATTGCATCATCTATTGTAGGTCTGTAGTATCAGAATACTAGGTACCACTACCACACCTATACCTTCATGTTCTCAATATTTAAGCTCCAAATATTACTGCAGGGTGAATGCAGCTTGATGACAGATTAATCACAGAAAACACTTAAATCAAATAAGATTTTAAATTATATGATTTCTTATAAGTCTTTTCATCTTATGTGCAAGAACCACGAACTGTCATCATGGCACACAACTGGATGACAAAATTAGAAAGTGTAAGTGTATTTTAGTTTAGGAATTGCAAGATGGTGAACATTGAAGTGTCTTCAAGACACTTTGAGATTAAATTATTTGTCTCTCCACTCCCTACAAAGGTATCCTCTTCCCTCCAAACATTTTGAAATTTGATGAATCATATTAACCTTCATGGACTTTGATGTTAAATGCAATTCATCTACCTACATAGTAGCACGGGAGAGTCTTTTTTCACTCTTTGGATGTGGGAGTCACTGGTTTGGCCAGCATTTATTGCCTAACTAATTTACCAGAGTGCACTGAGTCTGTAGGTCACATAACAGTAGGTCTGAAGTCACACATAGGCCAGACCTGGTTAGGATGATAGATTTCCTTCCCGCCAGATGGATGTGTACAACAATCAACAGCGGTCATGAGATGAACTTCTTATTCCAGAGTTTTACTAAATTCAAGTTTTGATCAATCTGTCGGGATCGGATTTAAACATTAACCTGAAGTTCTGAATACCAAGGCTAGTGACATTGCCACTATGCCACTGTCTCACTGCCTGATCAACTGACTGTTTAATTATTTGCTATCTAGCTAATAATGCAACAAGTGTCAATAGCAAACCCATTACAAAACCCACTGATATGTTTACATTCCTTGACACTATATCACTAAAAAAAAGGAAAGAATCAGAGTTCAGTTATCAGGCTGGTAATGCTGTCAGAGGAATCCAAATTATTGATGTTCGATTCAACTGTATTAAGCTAACTAATTTCTCCAAGGCTCCTTAGACAGCATCACTACCATCTGAAAGAACAAGGGCAGCAGATACAGTACATGGGAACACCACTATATACAAGTTCTCCTCCAAACTAAGTACCATCTGACTTGGAAATATATTACCTTTCCTTCACTATTGCTGGGCCAACATTCTGGAACTCCTTTCCTCATATCATTGTGGGTATACCTGCAATAAATAGACTGTAGATGTTCAAGGAGACAGCTCATCACCTTCTCAAGATAAACTAGGGATGGGCTATAAATGCTGGTGTAGCCAGTGAGACCCATATCATATGAATGAATTAAACACAACTAGAATGTGTGAAACTTCAAAAACATATTTCTTAAAAAATTGAATTGTAAGACCAAATCATGTGAAAACATTATATAAATATATTACAACACATCAAAAAGGTGTAACATAAATATTAACAAGTCTGCACAAGCTAAATAGCCAAAGTGCATTTTTAATTTTAGTTAATAATGTCTTTAAATCTTGGCTAGCAGAAAAAAACAATTTATTACAATGTGGTCACACTGGCACAGTTCTACATTTTTAAAATATTTACCAAACAAATTAATACATAATGGCAGAAATATTTTTCGCAAATATTCCCCCAGCAACTCCATTCCTACTCAATTCCAGTTTTGGTGTCTATTATAACTGCATACAGCATTAGGAGCTAAATAGAGTTCAATAATTTAATCATGGCCCTTGTTCCATTCACATACAAATCAGAGTAGGAATTGAACCTGTGCTCAGAGGCAGGAGTGCTACCAATTGAGCTAGCTTACACTTATGAAGTAAATATGATCCAGAGATAAAACTGTTGAAATGATCCTAGCAATAAAGCAGATAATAACATCAAAAAGCACAAAACTAGAAAACCCATTTATTCCATGGACCAAACATGTACACATGATTTTTAAAAGTTACTCCTATTCCAAAAAAATGGGGAGGTGATGGGGCTTTAGTACTATTATCACTGGACTGCAAATCTAGAGACAAAGGAACAGCAGATGGTGGAATTTGAATTCAATAACAAAAAACAAAATCTGGAATTGAGAGGCTAATGATGACCGTGAATCCACTGCCAATTGTCAGAAAAACACATCTGTTTCACTAATGCTCTTTAGGAAAGTAAACTGCCACCCTTACCTAGTCTGGCCTACATGTAACTGCAGACTCACAGCAATGTAATTGACTCTTGCCATTTAGAGATGGACAATAATTATTAGCATAGCCAGCAACGTCCTCATCCCATGAATGAATAAAAAATAGAAGTTTCAAATGATTATTCAACTAACCCAATATTGTACTTGATTCATTCATTCTTTGGTGTGAAATTTCCAAGCTCTAAGAAACTCAAGAATAATTTCAGAAATCAAATAATGTGTATGCTCCAACAATACTGTTATAATAGCCCTCAAATTCATTTCAAGTAAGATGTTACGGGTGGCAGGGTGGCATCGGGCAGCACGGTGGTACAGTGGTTAGCACTGCTGCCTCCCAGTGCCAGAGACCTGGGTTCAATTCCCACCTCAGGCATCTGCTGTATGGAGTTTTCACATTCTCCCTGTATCTGCATGAGTTTCCTCCCACAGTCCAAAAATGTGCAGGTTAGGTGAACTGGCCATGCTAAATTGCCCGTAGCGTTAGGTGAAGGGGTAAATGTAGGGGAAGGGTCTGTGTGGGTTCTCTTCGGAGGGTTGGTGTGGACTTGTTGGGCCGAAGAGCCTGTTTCCACACTGTAAGTAATCGAATCTAATGTTCAATCAACTCTTTCCAACATTTCATTACCTGCTTTACCAGCATAGCATATTTCATGTTTCTGTTTTAATCAAAGTCAGTAAAAATGAAATAAAACTTCTGCATTAAAAAGTGACAAGGGAAAATCCATAGAAGGTTTGAAAAGGTCTAAGAAATAGAGAAAGCTTATATTCTTACTACAGTGAAAGTGTTATATTATTAATTCCCAGAAGAATAGTGGCTAATTGGTTGATCAATTTATATAACATTGAAGTATAGCTCAGTAAATACAACATATAACCATTTCTTAAATTTGAAATTAGTGGAGAAATTTGATTCAATATAATAAATGATCCTACAAGTTTATTTCACCTCACTAATTCATTTAAAAAATAATTCAGCCTGAATGATGCAGCAATTCGTATTTCAATGTTTTAACATGGTTACTACATTAATCCAAACACGTATAATTTTAGTGGTCTTTACTCTAAGATTGTGTGAGCATAACTATTACCTTGGAGTGGTCATCTGCAGGTTTCAACTTTGCAGCATTGGAGACAATACTTCCAAATAGAGACAGAAGCCAGTGCTTTGATTTAGACCAGTCTCTGCAGATACAAGATGAAATAATAAATAGGTCAAAGCTTTACTTACTGAGATGAAGAAGCACTGTACGTGCTATGACTCTATGTTTACCTTGAACGTCTTTATACTAAAATGATTATTAATAAGGTAATGACTAAATGTCTACCAGAAACTGTCTGCTAGGGTGTGATTGTAATAGAGAGGGTAAAAGGGGATTTTTGAATCTGTTGCCAGGGCTGGAAAACCGTAGCTGTAAGGAAAGATGGCAGGATAATTTTCTTTGCAACAGAAGCTAAAAGGAGGTTTGACTGAGATGATGTCATGTACACAAGCAGCAGTAGGTCAATGTGGCAATGGGATGATCATGTACTCTGCTCAATCACTTTGAGGTCAGTCAGTTTTGAAGGTCAGAACTTTGCCAAAACAATTGTAAATATTTCACTCAACTTTTAACTTTACAATTAAATAATTTTGAGACTAACACAAAATGCTGTCATTGGATTGTGCTGCCCACATTCCATAAGACATAGGAATAGGAGCAGACTATTCAGCTCATTGAGTCTGTTCTGCCATTCGATGAAATGATGGCTAATCTGATAATCCTCAACTCCAATTTCCTGTCTTTTCCCCATATCACTCAATACCCTCACTGATTAGTCATGCCTTTCTCAGCCTTGAATATACCTAAATATCCAGCCTTGACAGCTTTCTGTAGTAAAGAATTCCACAAATTCATTGCTTGCAGATAAGAAATTATTCCTTCAAAGATGTTACTCATGTCCCCCTACACATTAACAGCACAGAGATGGAACGAGTGGAGAGTGTCCAGCTCTTGGGAGTGGTCATCCACAACAAGCTTTCTTGGACTCTTCATGTGGACGCACTGGTTACAAAGGCCCAACAACACCTCTTCTTCCTCAAGCAGCTGAGGAAATTTGGCATGTCGGCGAATACCCTTGCCAATTTTTATAGGTGCGCCATCGAAGGCATTCTGTCTGGATGTACCACTACCCGGTATGGTAACTGTACCATTCAAGATCGGAGACGGTTACAGAGAGTGGTGAACTCGGCCCGGACAATCACAAAGGCCAACCTCCCATCTATGGAATCCATCTACCAGGCCTGCAGTCAAAGAAAGGCCACCAGAATTCTTAAAGATCCATCCCACCCTGGCAATGCTTTTCTACAACCTCTACCATCGGGGAGAAGGTACAGAAGCCTGAACACACGCACCAGGCGGTTTCGTAATAGTTTCTATCCTACCGTTGTTAGAATACTGAATGGACTCACAAACACTTAACATTCGTCTGAATCTGTGTTTTTGTTTTTTGCCGCTGTTTACCTATTATTTATTTATCGATACTACTTAACTCTGTGATCTGCCTGTATTGCTTGCAAGACAAAGCTTTTCACTGTGCCTCGATATACATAACAATAATTCAATTTTCTCTGACTTACGTTCTTAGGATAAGAGGTAGCAAATTTAAAACAGAGTTGAGGAGAAACTACTTCTCCCAAAGGATTGTGAATCTGTGGAACTTGCTAGGACAGTGAATAAATTTAAGGAGGAGTTACACAGGTTTTTAATTGGTAATGGGTTGATGGGATATGAACAGAAGACAGGAAAATGGGGGTAAGGAGCATATCAGCCATGATTGAATGGCGGAGCAGACTCAATGAGCCAAATGGCTTAATTCTGCTCCTACATGTTATGAATTTATGAACTTCTAAGGGCAACCCGTTTTTGAGATTATGCCCTCTGGTCTTAGACTCTCCTGCAAGGAGAAATAACCTTTCTGCATCTTTCCAGTCAAGTAGCCTAAGAATCTTGTATATTCCGACAAGTACTGGTCCAAACTACTCAACCTCTCTTCCTAACACTCTCCAAACCTGAGTTCAAGCTAGGAAGCTTTCTCTGAACTGTCTATAATACCAGTATTTGCTTAGATAAGGGAACAAACTGTTCACCATATTCCAGCTTTCTGACTAACGTCTTGTATTATTTAAGCAAAGTTTCCCTAATTTTACACTCCATTTCCTATGAATAAAAGCCTAAATTTCATTTACCTTCCTTATTTATTACATGCTTGTTTTTTAAAGTTATACATAAAGACTGCCAGATGCCTTTGTACTATCACTTTCTCCATTTAAATAACAACCAGCTCCCCTTTTCTTCCCGTCAAAGTACATAACCTCATATTTTCCCACCTTGTATTCCAACTGCCAAGTTTTTGTCCATTCATTTAACTGTCAATAACACATCTGTAGGCTCTGTCATCCTCACTACATAATTTCCCACCTACTTTTGTGATATCCACAAACTTAGATCTTGTATATGGCCTCGGTACTGATTCCTGTGGTACTCTACTCATTACAGAATGCCATTTTGAAAATGTGCCCCATTCCAACTCTATACTTTCTATTAATCCAATCCTCCATCTGTTGGTTTTTTAAACATCCTTTGCCACATGCTTTGTGTTTTTCTTTCAATTTCATCCTGTCAAGCCTTCTCATGTTCCTATTTCTTATGGTCTTATGATGATACCCTTAACTTTCCTAGTTTACCATGGCTGGTTTATCCCCTTTTCTAGAATCCTTCTTTTTCACTGGGATATATATTTGCTGTCTACAAGTAACTATTGTCTGAAACTTCTGTCATTTTTCCTCAATAATCTTTGTTGCCAACCTCATTTCTCAGTCCATTCCAGCAAGTTCTATGCTTGTTCTTTATAAATTTCCCTCATTTAAGCTTAGCACAGTTGTTTCTGTCCAAAATTCCTCCTTCTCAAACTGAATGCTACATTCTACACACATTTCATAGGGGATCTTTCACTCTGACATCATTATTAAATCTGCCTCATCATATAACACCAAATCTGAAATAGCTCAATCCCTGGTTGTATCCACTACATATGGTTCTAGAAAATTGTCCAAAACACACACTATGAATTCCACCTCAGGCGCTACCTTTGCCAATTTGATTATCCCAATTTATATGAAGATCAAATTGTCCCATGAATAATGTACCACTTTTGTTACATGCCCTTATTATCCCCTAATTTATTCTGAATCCTACTAAATAGCTACTTTTCAAGGTCTTTATACTACTTCTACTAATGTCATCTTCCCCTTTTCATTTCTTACCTCCACTCATAATGAATCTTCTGATTCAAAATCATTTCTTGCTGTTGTACTTATTCCATCTGGTACAAGCAATACCACCATACCATGCTCTCTTTGCTGCCAGTCCTTTCAGAAAACCATAGTTAGTTCCCAGTTTTAATTTCTTATAACCATGTCTCCATAATTGCTAGAGGACCTTACCCATTTACCTGTATTTATGCAGTTAGTTCATTTATTTTATTCCAAATTCTACATGATTTCAAGTAAAGACCCATTAATTTTGCATTTTTGTTATTTTTCCCCCTTTGTTCCCATTTCTTGATAGTTTTCTATGACTCTTCCTGTCCAACTCTAGGCATCACTATCCAAGTAGCTGCTCTGTAATGCTGTCATATCCTCTTGCTTTGTGAGCCTACATTTCCGCTCTCTGAAATGATCCCCCCAATTAGTTCAAAGCCCTCTCTAAAACCTTCTTTATTTGATTTGCCAAAGTCAGCAAAATCTGAATAACAATCTCTGACTTCCATGCGCTCAAGGTCACTTGAGATTTGTTTCAAGTTCAGCAACAGGAGCTCTTCTGTAACTGTTCTGTTTCTACATATTTGAATATTGATAGGGAGCATTGAGAAACTGCTTGCTAAACCGTTCCACCCGTCTTGAAACAGCAGCTTCGATTGACTGAGACTTGCATGCAGTTAAAATGGCAATAAGAACTGGGTAGAAGGTATGTGTCATTGGCCACTAATTATAATAATCTGATTTGAACCCTTCAAACATTGTGCTTACACCGGGCAGGAGGGGACTGTGATATCCCTGAGTGACAGAGAATGGAATCACCACATTTTAATCAATTCAGCAATAAGCTCTGGAGGATGAGTTTCTGGAGTGTGCTAAGAATGGTTTTCTAGGTCACTATCTCTATGAGCTAACTAAGGACATGCTATTTTAGATCTAGTGTTATGAAATGAAAAAGGCTAATTAACAATCTTGTAAAAAAGTCTTGAGGGATGAGTGACCATAATATGAAAACAATTTACATTACACTTTTCCAAGTGAAGTCATTCATTCTGAAGCAAAAGATATTAAATTTGAACAAGCGAAATTATTGAAAGCATGAGGCACAAAATGGCTGAGGTGATTGCAAGATTATATTAAATAGCATGACAATGTATAAGCAATGGATATTCTTTAAAAATTATATGACTTACATGAACTACGTAGTCTGTCAAAGCACAAAAACTCAAAAAATGCAGTCAATTCTAACTAACAAAGAAATTTAGAATTGACAAGATTAAAAGGGGAGACCAATAAAGTTGCCAGAAATAGCAGTAATTCTGAGGACTGGGAGGTTTACAGAATATAAAGGAGTATCAAGAAACTGATAAAGAAAGGGAGTGTAGAATATGGATGATATCTAGAAAAATACACAAAAGGGACCGTAAGATCCTCGAAAGATATGTAAAAAAGGAATGTTTGGTTAAAACAAATGTGGGTCAATTACAGGCAGAAACAGGAGAATTTATAATGGGAAATAGAGAAATGGCACAGAAGCTAAATTAATACTTTATGTCTAATGTCATAGAAGACACTAGACATCTCCCAGAATTAGAGATCCAAGAGGCTAGGTAGAAATAGAAGTTGAAGAAAGTTAATATTAGTAAGAATATTATTCTGGAGAAATGAATGGATTGAAAATTGAATAAATACTCGGCCTTAATGGTCTATATTTGACAGTGTTGAAGGAGTTGGCTATATAAATTCAATTTGTTGATGATTGTCTTCAAAGTTCTACAGATTCTGGAATAATTCCTGCAGATTGGAAGGTATCAAATGTCACCCCACTATTTAAGAAGGGAATGAGAAAGAGAAAATAGGGAACTACAGACCTGTTAGCTTTACATTAGTAATAGGAAAAAATGCTAGGATTTATTATAAAGAATAGAATAAATAGACACCTGGCTGATAACAATCTGATTGGGCATAGCCAACATGGGTTTGCACATGGAAATCATATTTGACAAATATTTTGGATTTTTTTTTGAAGAATTTATTCACAAAATTGATAAAGGACAGCTGATTGACATAGGATACTAAGATTTTCAGCATTCTTTTGATAAAGTTCCACAGAGGAGACTGGTTATAAAAAAATAAAGAACATGCTATAGAATGCAATGTACTGGCATGGATAAATGATTGGCTAACAGACAGAAAGCAATACAAATAAATGGTCAGTCTCACACCGATTAGTTGTAACCTAGTGGGTTACTGCAAAGTTCAGTATTTGGACGTTGACTGTTCACAAAAAATATCAATGATTTTAAGTTGAGGACCAAAGGTAATATTTTGAATTTGTGGATAATACAAAGCTAAGTGTGTTATGAGAAAAATATAAGGTGATATCAGGGGGTTTCAGACAGGCTTAGTAAGTGGACAAGAACATGGAAAATGGCACATATTGTGGAAAAATGTAAGGATATCCATTTTTTGGAGAAATAGTTGTGCAAAGTATTTTTCAAATTGTAACAGATTGGAAAATGTAGATGTAGTAAAGGATCTAGGTCTCCTTGTCGATAAGTAATTGAAGGTGACATGGTTGCAACAAGCTAGTAGGAAGGGTAATAGAATACTAACCTTAATTGTTACAGGGCTAGTGAAGTCTTGTTTCAAATTGTACAGGAGCTTGTTTAGACCAGACGTGGAGTACTGAGTGCATTTCTGATCTCATCTCAAGAAAGATATGATTGCTATAAAGGGAGTGCAAGGAAGGTTCACCAGATTTGTTCCTGAGATTGTGGGACTATCCTATGAAGAGAGATTGGATAAACGATCTGTATTCACTAGAGTTTTGAAGAATGAGGGGTGATCTCATTGAATCTTATAAAATACTTAAAGAAACTGACAGGTAAGATGTCTGTTATTTTTAAATTTAAAAATAATGGGCAAACCTTTGGAATTATCTATTACAGACGGTTGCAAAAACTAGAGTCTTTCTGTATATTTTGGGCAGAGATTCATAAATTTCTGATTTCCAGTGGAATACAGAGGTATTGAAGTATTCCATCAGCTATGATGGACTAGAATGTTGGAGCAGCTTGAGGGGCTGAATGGCCTACTGCTATTCCTATGTTTCTATGAACCACCATTGCCGCTGAATACGCTCGGATCGATGCTTGCTGCCTATGTATACTCCCTCAATGAAATTCAAACCAACCCAAATCACAATCCATCAAAATCCAAACCAGAGTCTTTGTGGACTATTTTTTGGTTCAACATTTAAACTTGAATAGGCTGACGGTGCCAGATCTGATGTCACTGTGTAGCAAAGCCTCATGATGGAAACTGTAGTTTCTTCATCTCCTTGGTGCTTATAGATGACAAATTGTGTAACTGATTTGTTTAGGATATTGTTTTACAGTATCCCAGAATACTTTCTTTGGCCACAAAGATATTGATACCAATTCCTGTAGAATCATGGCCAATCCAGAAGGGTTAAAATCAACTAGGAGAAAGTGAGGACTGCAGATGCTGGAGATCAGAGCTGAAAAATGTGTTGCTGGAAATGCGCAGCAGGTCATCCAAGGAGGACGAGAATCGCGTTTCGGGCATAAGCCCTTTTTCAGGAATGAGGAGGGTGTGCCAAGCAGGCTAAGATAAAGGGTAGGGAGGAGGGACTTGGGGGAGGGGCGTTGGGAATGCGATAGGTGGAAGGAGGTTAAGGTGAGGGTGATAGGCCAGAAAGGAGGTGGGGGCGGAGAGGTCGGGAAGAAGATTGCAGGTCAAGAAGGCGGTGCTGAGTCTGAGGGTTGGGACTGAGATAAGGTGG
>NC_057712.1:60262467-60282475 GCF_004010195.1 Chiloscyllium plagiosum | reverse complement strand
AACATAGGTGGGGAGTTCTTGGACTAAGGGGGACAGGACTGTGTCGAGGTATGCAGAGATGAGTTTGGTGGGGCAGGAGCAGGCTGAGACAATGGGTCAGTTGGGGCAGTCAGATTTGTGGATTTTGGGCAGGAGGTAGAAACGGGCGGTGCGGGGTTGTGGGACTATGAGGTTGTAGGCAGTGGCTGGGAGATCCCCTGAGGTGATGAGGTTATGGATGGTCTGGGAGATGATGGTTTGGCGGTGGGAGGTGGGGTCATGGTCAAGGGGGCAGTAGGAGGAGGTGTCCACGAGCTGGTGTTTAGCCTCAGCAATGTAAAGATCGGTGCGCCAAACTACCACCGCGCCTCCCTTATCTGCCGGTTTTATAGTGAGGTTGGGGTTGGAGCGGAGGGAATGGAGGGCTGCACGTTGCGAGGGTGAGAGGTTGGAGTGGGTGAGAGGGATGGACAGGTTGAGGCGGTCAATGTCGCGGCGGCAGTTGGCTATGACGAGATCAAGGGCGGGTAAGAGGCCAGCACGGGGTGTCCAGGTGGATGGGGTGTGTTGGAGGCGGGAGAAGGGGTCGTCAGAGGGTGGGCGAAGAAGTAGGCGCGGAGGCGAAGGCGGCGGAAGAATTGTTCGATGTCTCGCCGTGTGTTGAACTCGTTAATCCGGGAGCGTAGGGGGATGAAGGTGAGGCCTCTGCTGAGGACTGATCTTTCATCCTCAGAGAGGGGGAGGTCTGGAGGGATGGTGAAAATACGGCAGGGCAGGGAGCCAGGACCTAGGACCTGGTGTGGGGCTGGAGCTGGGAGTGGGGGCGGGGTTAGGCATAGGGGTGGAGATCGGCGCGGGGGCGGGGATCGGTGCCGAGGCGGGGATCGGCGTGGGGGCGACGCTCCCAGAGTTGCCGTCGCCGCATCTACTTCCGCCCTCAGAGACGTCACTCACCAGCACAACGACCACACCGCATGCGTCTCCGCCTCCACGCAGATGGACAAGTTGGACTGAAGAGTCTGTTTCTGTGCTGTACATTTCTACAACTCTATGACTTTAAGTCTGTGCTGGTCAAAAGCAACCACCTAATTATTCTAATCCTATTTGCCAGCACCTGGCCCATATCATTACACACCTTGGCATCACAAGTGCACATCAAAATATTTCTTAACTATCATGAGTGTTTCTGTCTCTACCTCCCCTACAAGCAGTGAGTTCCAGATTCTCATCACACTCTCGGTGAAAGATTCTTTTTCATACATTGCACCTAAACCTCCTGCCTCTTATCTTAAATCTATATCCTGTGGTCACTGATCCCTCCAAGGGAAAATGTTTCTTCCTGTACACCCTAACTATGCCCCTCATAATTTAAACATGTCAATTACCATTTTTCCAAGTTTGCAGCCAAAGTTGCAGGGATTAAGTAACTAAGTTTACCACTTTCAACTCAAACTCTAAACACATACATCTTATAGAATGGATAATTTACCTCAGTAAAAATTCTGGCAACTGGGAACCAAATTCAAAATCTCTATCAAACTTCTGGAAGTACTTCTCCATCTCCCTAAATGTACATCTATTAGTGGGACAGATGTCTCTTCCAAACAGGTTGTTCACCACTGCAGGATACATACTGTGCCTGAAAATAAAAGAAGGAGAATTTTTTGTACAAAGATTACATTATTTAGCTCCCCAAAAAATGTAAAATGTGAATAACATCCTCTTTTTCATTGAAAGCAATCAAGGGTTGGATTTGGTGTGATTTCACAGAAATTTAGTGAACAGACTATAACATCTTGCAATTCTCCTATTAAGGTACTACTGGCTTTTTGTATATTACGTGGTAAAACAAGGGAAAATGCCCTTCATGAAGAAGATATTATCAAAGGTATTCAACTACTTGTTGACAAAATAAGTCAAAAGTATTTTCTCTGGGCTGTGGCTCTTTCAGTGTCGAAAAATATGGCACTGGAAAAGCACAGCAGATCAGGCAGCATCCGAGGTGCAGGAGAGTTGACGTTTCGAGCATAAGCCCTTCATCAGGAATGTAACAGGAAGGGATTATGCCCGAAATGTCAATTCTTCTGCTGCTCAAATGCTTCCTGACCTGCTGTGCTTTTCTAGTGACACACGTCTTCACTCTCATCTCCAGCATCTGCAGTCCTCACTTTCTCCCTCTGGCTCTTTCACCATCTCGTGTCCTCAAAAGTATTGTTGCACTAGACAGAGTTTACAAAGAGTAGTCACAATATTGATTTTGTATTTAATATGGCTGTAAATGATCAATTTCAAGGTTAAGCTGTTTCTACTGTTATGACAAAATATGGAATGGTTTTAACTCAGTTGCCATCCCTCACAGTGTACAGACTCTCAACAACACAACATTTTGTTTGAAAAAATATAAAAGTATCTCCAATTGGGAGGAAAGTTAGTGTAATATTTATTTTTAAAAAATGAATTTTATGATATTAAGATACAAAAAATATGGAAGTAATTGTAATATACAAACTTTACAAGACATTTTTTAACACCAAATTGTGGTTGCAATCACCTACCAGATAAGGTCATACAAATTATCGATGCCTTTGGCTCCAAGGTACAGAAGACGTTCACAAAATTCGTTATAGAGATTAGCTGAGAACAAATGCAATCTGGGTGGAGCCAGTCTCGCTTTCAACATGTCATGAACTGGTGTATGGGTCTTATAAAAATTCTTTCTGCTAATTGAAGCTGTCAATAAATAATATAAACAACCATTAAACTTGGCATGTTCATTCTATTTATTAAGTATTAGGAAGGTTTGGTCAAGATAATGTAGTAGATGATTTTTGTATGGGCTTTCACGAAGTCTTTTTAAAAATATTATCTACCTAATAGAGTTATTAGAAAAATTGAAGACCATGGGAGTACATGGAGAGTGATTAAATACAAAATCAGCTTACATACAAAAGGAAAAGGAAGAGACTAATGGTGAATAGTCATTTCTCAAACTGGAATGAAATATACAGTAGTGTCCCCTGGGGATCAGTAGGAGGACCATTGCTCTCACCAATGTATATTAATCACCTGTTTTGCTTAAAACTTAATAGTTTGACCAATTGAGTTGCATCTGGAATACACTTGCCTTTAAAAACAAGAAGATATTGGGGTCTAGGCTATCCTTAATATATTTTGAGGTGGTTTGGTCTGGCCCATAACAAAGTGGGGGCTCTTGTCAGGATCAAAAATCTCCAAGTCCAGGCTAGGTTTAGAGTTAGTGGACTTAAAGATAGCGAGTGGCAAGTGTTGGTGTATTTTTTTTTTAGCTATTGCATTCGGTTGGTTTAAATAGTGTGCCTATTGTCGTAATGTCTCTTTCAGTCACTTAGAGTTCACTGGAGGTAGAAGAAGTCACTTTGAGACTTTTACAGAAAGTGAGGGAGGCAAAGCTTTTGGAATTGGCAGATAAGTTGGAGTTGGGATTGCCTTTGTCTGTGCAAAAACGGGAGGTATATTGCAGCAATAGCTTGATATTTATGATGGCCAGAAATGTGATCATAATCACTGGAAATTGCTAAAATTCAACTGCAAATTAAGCAGCTTTAATTTGAGGGAATAGCAAGGGAAAAAGATTTTTTGTTTCTAGCAGGAGGAGGAAAGGAAAGCCCTAGCAGCCAAAATGGAGAAAGTGAGAGTTTTTGAACTTCGGAAGTTAGAACTTAAAATTCAAAGTTGACTTAAAATGGCAGAAGTAGAGATGAAAGGTAGGAACAGCGATGGAGAGTAATCCCATCATAGTCAAAGGCCTGGTGGGAATCTGTTTAAAGTTGTGTATTGCTGGAAAAGCACAGCAGGTCAGGCAGATCCGAGGAGTAGGAGGAAAAAAAAAAATCAGTGTTTTGGGCTGGAGCCCTTCGTCAGGAATCATTCCTGACAAAGGGCTCCGGCCCGAAACATCGTTTTTTTTTTCCCTGCTCCTGGGATGCTACCTGACCTGCTGTGCTTTTCCAGCAACACACTCTTCACTCTGATCTCCAGCATCTGTAGGGCTCACTGTCTTCTAGGGAATCTTTTTAAATCCTGTCCAAGCACTGCCTAAGTTTGAGGAGAAAGTGAGGTCTGCAGATGCTGGAGATCAGAGCTGAAAATGTGTTGCTGGAAGAGCGCAGCAGGTCAGGCAGCATCCAGGGAACAGGAGAATCGACGTTTCGGGCATAAGCCCTTCTTCAGGAAGCCCTGAAGAAGGGCTTATGCCCGAAACGTCGATTCTCCTGTTCCCTGGATGCTGCCTGACCTGCTGCGCTTTTCCAGCAACACATTTTCAGCAGCTGCCTAAGTTTGACAATGCTTGGATGTATTTAAGCATTTAATTTGAGAAAATTGCTAAACAAATGAAGTGGCCAGCGACCATGCGGGCATTATTGATCCAAACAAAGTTAGAAGGTACAGCTGGTGAGGCATTTGCATCACTATCAGAAGAGGTATCTGGGGAGTATGATGAGCTGAAAGAAACCATCTTAAATGTGTATGAACTAGTGCCAGAAGCCTACAGACAATGCCTTAGGAATCTAAGGAAGGAATGTGGTCAAATGTACATTGTGAGAAAGGGTCAGTGTAATTTTAATAGGTGAATAAAGGCATTGATATTAGATCAAACACTTAAAGAACAGCTTATTTTGGAGAAGTTCAAAAAAATTTACTTCCTGAAGTAATGAGGACTTGCGCAAGAGCAGAGAGTTAAGACGGCAATATTAACAGCAGAAATGGCAGCTGATTGAGTTGGTTCATAAATCAAAGTTTGGCGTCCAACATCAATTTCAATCCGTAATGAATAGAAATTTGGGGGAAAGAAATCCTCTGATGGTAAGGAAAAATGAGATCTCATTGCAGATATTAAAGATGGTACACCGCAGGGTAAAAAGAGAACTCATGGTGGGGAGGGGGGCAAGACAATTAAAGAAGCTCAGGTGTTTCACTGGAATAAAGTAGGCCACTTGAAGTTGCAGTGTTGGTGGTTTTGAAAAAGCACTGATAAGATGGATGTGGGAAAACAAGGTAAGCAACTGAACCTTTTTGGTGGTAAAGGAAGGCACAGTAGAAGCTAAAAAGCTGCAAAAGAATGTACGACCTGGTCAGATCTTGGTTGAGAAGGAAGTGCCAGATCTCTTGAAAGAATGTGCTTACCTGGTTTACTCATGTATGACAGAAGAAGGAAGTAAAGAAATTTAAAATGTTGAGATATGGGAGTAAATCAATCTTTGGTGAGAGATGAGGACATATATAATTCAGAAGGAGTATTGTCAGAAAAAGTGTTAATACGACCCCATGTTTGCACCTTCCTATTGGCCTCTATAACACAATCTGGCCCAATTTCCTCTTCCTCCTTGCTACACAAAAAGAATGTGGTAGAACTTGGGTTAAACTGCTCTAATAGAATCTGAAAGTTTTGAGTGACTGAAATGCATATTCTGATTACAGAAATCTTGAACGCTTAGTTACACTTTCCAACTTATTCCTTACCGGTACGCCATACAGCTTCTTGTACTGCCTCTTGGAAGTCAACATCTTTAGATTTAAAGAATATCTCAAAATCTTCCTCCTCTGTAATAAAAGTGAGTCTCTTCCCAGCAGCTACCACAGTAAAAACTGCTCCGTACTAGGAATTAAAGCATTTTATAAGTAATGAATGAACACCATCTGAAAACTTTCTTCATATTGTACAATTACAATTAATAGACATACAACAGGAAAATTTCCTTTAACATATCCTGTCTTTTAGGACTTTGCGAACTAATTCAACACATGCAAGAAGGTTCTTGCTCAGTTCACGATCCGAGCCATGAATTTAAACTGAGCCTTCTGTTTTCCTGAAAGCAGAAATCCTGGTTAATTTTGATTATTGCCTTTCTAGCCCAGGCTTGCAGAGGATAATATAGCATTTTAAAAAAAATTCCTTTGTAGGATGTGGGTGTCGTTGGCTGGCCAGCATTTAGAACATAGAACAATACAGCACAGAACAGGCCCTTCAGCCCTTGATGTTGCACCGACCTGTGAACTATTCTCAGCTTGCCCCCCTACACTATCCCAAAATCATCCATTTGATTATCTAAGGATTGTTTAAATCTCCCTAATGTGGCTGAGTTGACTACCTTAGCAGGTAGGGCATTCCACGCCCTTACCACTCTCTGCATAAAGAACTTGCCTCTGACATCTGTCTTAAATCTATCGCCCCTCAATTTGTAGTTATGCCCGCTCGTACAAGCTGATGTCATCATCCTAGGAAAAAGTCTTTCACTGTCTACCCTTTCTAATCCTCTGATCATCTTGTATCTCTATCAAATCTCGCCTTCGCCGCCTTCTTTGCAATGAGAACAGACCCAAGTCTCTTAGCCTTACCTCATAAGAACTTCCCTCCAGACCAGACAACATCCTGGTAAATCTCCTCTGCACCTTCTCCAATGCTTCCACATCCTTTCTGTAATGGGGCGACCAGAACTGTACACAATATTCCAAGTGTGGCCGCACCAGTGTTTTGTATAATTGTGGCTCCGGAACTCAATCCCTCTACCAATGAAACCTAACATGCTGTATGCCTTCTTAACAGCACTATCCACCTGGGTGGCAACTTTCAGGGATCTATGTACATGGACTCCAAGATCCCTCTGCACATCCACACTAACAAGAATCTTTCCATTGACCCAGTACTCTGCCTTCCTCTTATTCTTCCCAAAGTGCATCACCTCACATTTAGTGGCATTGAACTCCATTTGCCACCTCTCAACCCAATTCTGCAGTTTATCCAAGTCCCCCTGCAACCTGTAGCATTCTTCGAAACTGTCCACTACTCCACTGAATTTAGTGTCATCTGCAAATTTACTAATTCATCCACCTATGCCTGCGTCTAAATCATTTATAAAAATGACAAACAGCAGTGGTCCCAAAACAGATCCTTGTGGCACACCACTAGTAACCAGACTCCAGGCTGTGAATATTTTCCATCAACCACCACTCACTGCCTTCTTCAAGAAAGCCAGTTTCTAATCCAAACTGCTAAATCACCCTCCATTCCATGCCTCTGCATTTTCTCCAACAGCCTACCATGTGGAACCTTATCAAAGGCTTTACTAAAGTCCAAGTATACCATGTCAACTGCCCTACCCTCATCTACATGCATGGTCACCTTCTCAAAAAACTCAATGAGGTTTGTGAGACACGACCTGTCCTTGACGAAACCATGTTGAATATCTGAAATCAAATTGTTGCTTGCGAGATGATTATAAATCTTATCTCTCACAATCCTTTCCAAACAGAAGTAAGGCTCACTATAATTACCTGGGTCTATAATTACCTGGGTCATCTCTACTGCCCTTCTTGAACAAGGGCACAACATTTTCAATCCTCCAGTCCTCAGGTACTAATCCTGTAGACAATGATGACTCAATTATCAAAGCCAAAGGCTCTGCTATCTCTTCCCAGAGGATAAATCCCACCTAGCCCAGGGGACTTGTCTACTTTCACTCCTTCTAGAATTGATAACACCTGTGCGTAACTAATCTCCATCCTTTTCTAGTCTAATATCTCGTACCTCATCCTTCTCCTCTATAATATTCTCCTCTTCCTGACTGAACACCGATGAGAAATGTTCATTTAGCACCTCTCAGATCTCTACAGGGTCCACACTCAACTTCCCACTTCTCTTTGATTGGCCCTATTCCTACCCTAATCATCCTTTTATTCCTCACATACCTATAGAAAGCTTTAGGGTGCTCCTTTATTCTATTTGCTAAAGACTGCTCGTATCCTCTCTTTGCTCTTAACTCTCTCTTTAAATCTTTCCCATCTGATCTGTAACTCTCCATCGCCTCATCTGTACCATCTTGCCTCATCAACACATAAGCCTCTTTCTTCTTAACAAGAGATGCAATTTCTGCAGTAAACCACGGTTCCCTTACCTTATCACTTCCTCCCTGCCTGACAGGGACATATGTATCAAGGACATGCAATATCTGTTCCTTAAACCAGCTCCACATTTCCATTGTCCGCACCTCCTGCATTTTGCTACTCCATTCTATACATCCTAATTCTTGCCTAATCACATTTTAATTGCCCTTGCCCCATCCATAATTGTGGTATGTACCTATCTCTTCCATCACTAAGCTAAACGTAGTTGAATTATGGTCACTCTCTCCAAAGTGCTCACCTATAACTAAATCAAATACCTGGTTTGGTTCATTACCAAGCACCAGATACAGTGTGGCCTCCCCTCTTGTCGGCTCATCCCTAGTTGCCCTAGGGATGGTGGTGATGAGCTGCCTTCTTGAACCACTACAGTCCATCTTTTGTGGGTTGACCCACAATGCTATTAGGGAAGGAATTCCAGGATTTTGACCTGGTGACAGTGAAGGAATGGTGATATAGTTTCAAACCAGGATGGTGACTGGCTTGGAGGGGACCTTACAGGTGATGGTGTTCCCATGTATCTGCTGCCCTTGTCCTTCTAGATGGAAGTGGTCGTGAGTTTCGAAGGTGCTATCTGAGGATCTTTAATGAAATTCTGCAGTTTAACAATAACAATATAAATTCATGTAGTACCTTTAATGTAATCAAACATCCCAAGCCACATAACATGAGCGTTACATATCATAATATGACAATAAGGAGATTTAGGTTAGAAGATCAAAAGCTAGATTTTGAGAAATGTTTTACAGGAGAAAAGTGAGGTAAACAGGCAGAGAGGCTTTGGGAGGGAATCCAGAGCTTGATGCCTGGGGTGAAGAGGTCATAACCACCGATGGTACCACAATTGCAATCAGAGATATTCAAGAGGCCAGGATTAGACCACTACAAGTACCTCACATTATTCTGTGGCTGGAGAAGATTACAAATAGAACAAGGGACAGGCCCAAGATGGATTTGTAAGCAAGAAGGATAATTTTAAAATCAAAATATTGCTTGACAGGAATGTAACTCTGCCAATTAAATAAGGGAGAATTAGACTTGATATGAGTATAACATGGGAGACTCCAGTGAAGAGAAAACAGAAACATGATTGAGGATTTGAGCAGATGATGAGGTGAGGCACAGGATAATGTTATGGAAGTCAAAATAGGTGGTGGCATGAATACATGTGCAAAAAATTCCCCATTACATATAACACCAAGAGTGCAAATAGGCTGTTTTACCCTTAGACAACTGTCGGAAAGAAAGATGCAGGTAGAAGTGAAGATGTAAGAATTTGGAGCAAGGCCTAAAATATGGTTCAAAATTCCCAATACTTAACAGCTGCAAATTTCAGCTCCGTCAGTACTGAATTGGGGTAAACAGACTGATAACAGTGCAGTAGAGATAGGTGGTGGTGAGATAGAACTGGGTATCATCAATATACATCTGAAAACCAATCTTGTGAATCCTGATGATGTTGCTGAGGGACAATGTGCAAGAGAAATATGAGGGGTTCAGGATGAATCCTTAGGGGACAATAGAGATAATGGTGCAGGAGAGGAAAGTGAAGCCCAATCAAAGTGACACTATGATCTTTTTTGCAAGGGGAATGAAATATGAAAGTGTTGTTACAACTGTAGAGGGCATTGGTGGGGCCTTCCTGGAGTACTGCATACAGTTTTAGTCTCTTTAAAGAAAGATCTACTTGCATGAAAGGCAACTCAGGTTCACTAGGTTGATTCCTAGGGTGCAAGAACTGTTTTGAGAATACATTAAGGACAAAAGAATAACAAGGGAGAGAATAAGACCCTTTAAAGATCAGCAAGGCCACCTATGTGTGGAACAGTAGGAGATCGGTGAGATAATAAATGAGTATTTTGCATTAATGTTTACAGTTGGAAAGGACATAGAAGCTAGAGAACTTGGGGGAATAAATAGTGATATCTTGAATACTGTCCACATTACAGAGGAGGAGCTGCTGGACTTTTGAAAATGCACAAAGGTAGATAAATCTCCAGGATCTGATCAGGTGTACCCAGGAACTTTGGGGGAAGTTAGGAAAGTGTTTGCTGGGCCCCTTGCTGAGATATTTGATTCATCAACAGCCACAAGTGAATTGGCAGAAGACTGGAGGCTGACAAATGCAATGTTACTATTTAAGAAAGGTGGTAAGGAAAAGCCAGGGAACTATTGACCAGTGAGCCTGACGTCAGTGGTTAAGTTATTGGAGGTGATTCTGAGTGATAGGATTTACAGTGGAAACTCAGTTATCCAAACGTGATGGGCGGGCACTATTTCGTTAGGATAATCGATTATTCGGAAAATCGATTAAATGCCTTTCTTCTGGGGCTCAAAGTTTTAAAGTCTGCTCCCTACTCAGGAGACTACAACAGCACAGCACGTGAGACCCCGCCCCGCAACCTGATCCAACACCGCCCTGTTCCCCAGCACAAAGCACGCGAGTACCCACCCCCAACCCAGTCCAAACCCGCCCCTTGCTCCTAACCCCACCTCCCAACTCTGTTCAACCCCGTACCCCGCTCCCAAACCCATCCCCCCCAACCCGGTTCAACCCTGTCCCCCACCCCTCTGAGCCCCCTGTCCACCCCCACCCCTCTCCGGGGCATCTGGACTGCACACCAACAACAACGCTGCTGCCTTTGTGGGGTAAGTCTCCAAATAGCACAAAGATGCACACACACAGCCACAAACAACTTTTTGCTGCAAATTTTTCACAGGTTCTATGTTTCCCCTGTACCGGACAATGTTGGAGAGATTATTCCTGGGAAGCATGGAGGGGGCGTTAGGGTACACTCCTCTGTAGAATTCCAGGGAAAGTGTTGAGAGAGAGTGAGAGGTCAGTCATTTGGAGACTCTGCCTGTTTAATCACTGTAAACAAATGACACGATCACTGCTGGAAACATGTCTTTGATGTAATGTTTCTATTGGGACCTCCATCTTCTTCAGATAATCCAATTTTCGGATAATCAGTATTTGCATAATCGAGTTTCCTCTGTACACTTATTCGGAAAGGCAAGGACTGATTAGGGAGAGTCAACATGACATTGTGTAAAGGAAATCATGTCTCACTAACTTGATTTGAGTTTTTTTTTGAAGTGATCAAGAAGATTGACGAAGGCAGCGTGGTGAATCAGTTCTGCAGTTATCAAAGTTTGAACCTAACATGTAACTGTCTGTTAAGTCCCATGAAATTAACTGTCCAAAGTGAAGGGTCCCAGGGAATCACCTGTCAGAGGTTCAAACTTTATGGGCAATTCCCACAAAGTCTTATTGACCTTGAATGTTTCCACTAATTTGTTTCGTTTAGTGATGACCAAGGTGTTATCCATGCAGCGGACCCAAAGTTTGGGTTGGATGGTTGGCAGAGCTGTTTGTTAGAGTCTCTGCATTGCTGCATTCAAGACCATCAATAATACCCTTGGTGGCATAAAATTCACTAAAAAGGAGGAAGACAACAATAAACTGCCATTCCTAGATGTCACAATAGAGTGAACAGCCAATGGGAACTTCAAACCAGCATTTACTGGACCAAATATTGAACTACAGAAGCAATCTGTGGGCGGCACGGTGGCACAGTGGTTAGCACTGCTGCCTCACAGCGCCGGAGACCCGGGTTCAATTCCCGCCTCAGGCGACTGACTGTGTGGAGTTTGCACGTTCTCCCCGTGTCTGCGTGGGTTTCCTCTGGGTGCTCCGGTTTCCTCCCACAGTCCAAAGATGTGCAGGTCAGGTGAATTGGCCATGCTAAATTGCCCGTAGTGTTAGGTAAGGGGTGAATGTAGGGGTATGGGTGGGTTGCGCTTCGGCGGGTCGGTGTGGACTTGTTGGGCCGAAGGGCCTGTTTCCACACTGTAATCTAATCTAATCTAATCAATCATCCCGACATCCACAAACGAAGCTGCATCAGAACATTATTTCAACGAGCCAACACACACTGCAGCACAAAGGAACTACGCAGAGCAGGGGAAAATCACCTATACTCTGTATTCAAAAAGAATGAGTACCCAATGAACACGGTCCACTGATTTCTCAGCACCAAACCCAAACAAGCAGACAAAACACGTCCAGAACCCTAGCCACTCTCCCCTACATCAAAGACATCTTGGAAATGACTGCCAGACTACTCAGACCCCTTGGCATCATGGTAGCCCACAAATCCACTAACTAAAATAGCAGCTAATGAACTTGAAAGACCCTATACAGACAAGCAAAACAAATGTCATTTACAAAATACCATGCAAGAACTGTAACAAATACGACATTGGACAAATAGGCAGAAAACTAGCCACCAGGATACATAAACATCAACGAGCCACAAAATGACATGACCCTTTCTCACTAGTATCCTTACATACAGATAAGGAAGGACACCACTTCGACTGGGACAACACATCCATCTTAGGTCAAGCCAAATAGAGACATGCATGAGAATTCCTAGAAGCATGGCATTCCAGTCAGAACTCTATCAACAGACACACTGAGTTAGACCCCATCTACCACTCCCTCAGAAAAAGAACAGAAATGACATCACCACAGGAAATGACAACATCAACCCAAAGAAACCCAAACATATAAATAGGGTGACGAACATCTGGAAATGAACCTTCCAGCTCAGCAAGCAAACCTACATCCAGAGTCCAACAAGTTTATTTGAAAGCATAAGCTTTCAGAACGTTGCTTGTTTGTCAGGTGAAGTGACGAAGGAGCAGCAATCTGAAAGCTTGTGATTATCAAATAAACCTGTTGGACTGCAATCTATGTTGTGTGACTTCTGACTTTGTTCTCTCCAGTCCAACACTAGCACCTCCACATCACAATTCCCACAAAGTCAGTGTGTGGGTCTTATCCAGCGCACATGTTGGGTCAGACATGCCATATTGATGATCCAGAGACAAGGTGATCTGGACCATAAGAGACCAGAAGAAACAGAACAGAAATAGGCTATCAAATCAGCTCTTCTATTCAATGAGATCATGGTTAACCTAAACTCCACTTTCCTACTCTTTCCCAATGATTCTCTTACTGATTAAAAATGTTTCTGGGTCTGTGTAAAGATCTGTAGCTTGGATGCCAGTTGTTGTGGTTGTGGGGATGTTCTCCAAGCTGAGAAGTAGATTTGCAGACGTTTCACCCTCTCTGTAGGTGACATCTTCAGCGCTTTGTGGCCTCTTGTAAAGCGCTGCTGTACTGTCCTCTGGAATTTATTTGGTTAGTTGGCAGTAGGAGCAATATACAAACGTGGACGCTCTTGTGGCACAGTAGTAGTGTCCCTACTGCTGATCCAGGAGGACAGGGTTATACAGAGGTGTTCAGTAACATTTCTGGACAGGTTATTTAGAAAACATGAGAACATAAAAGTTGGTACCTTCGTGATTTTGGACACGTCCGCGTGAAGCAATGTCATTATTAATTGACCCAGCAGAGGGACTTGTGAGGCGCAGTAAACAACAAATCTATGTACAAATGTTAGGCTCCGTTTTGGTAAGATTAACTGAAACAAAATTATAGTTTGTCTAAGTGAGATACTTGACGATGTTTTATATCAGAAATCAAGGTGCTTGTATCATTAGAAATTAAAAGTAGCAAATGCAATCTTCTCATCCAAGTTTAACCGGATTGGCGGCGACATCTACAGTCAACAATGTGATTATTGTTTATATATTGATGGAGACATTTTGTTTAAATGGTGATACTTGGGATTTTTACCTGTGCTCTGGCTTGTTCGATAAATTCAAGCGGAGCTTTTCCGAAGCGGATAGAAGCCCTGATCCAGGGAATCCAGCCGCTAATGCACGGAGGAGCCGAATGCTTGCCTGTCTCCCTCTGCTTCAACAGCCAGTGCAGTAGAGCCAGCAGAATGGGAAGCAAGAACAAAACACAACTCACACTCGCCATTGCGACGCCAGCAGTTTGCAAAGACCCAGAGCGAGTTTAGGGCCGAGCCGCCCACAGCAAATGATTGACGGGAGAGTGGAGTACTTGTGGAAGGAAACCAACCAGATTCTGCAGAGCCAGCCTCCAGCTGAAAAAGCAGTCTACTGCATACCATTACACAGCACCATTAGGACATATTACTGAATTCGGAAAGATATTCCAAATGTGTCATTTTATTGTCATATATAATCAAATGACCAAATAGTCTCAATTTCACCCGATTGTTAGCCAGCAAAATCCCCGATCCACATTGGCACTGTCTCCAAACCTTCATGCTACCAAAATGACCTAAACTCTCGGGATTGAAGTAGTGTCTTTGCAGGGATAACGTGTACACTGTGTTTAGCAAATATAAACAACCCTGTATAAACAACTGTATCTTAAACTACAGTTTCGAGTTCAAGTGCTATCTGCCACATATATTTATGATAATACGTTCAGACGTGTGTGCCCTCTGTGAGAAACGAAGCTCACTCACTTCAATAATTTCAGTCCAAGACAAGATCTGAATCAGTAGTGTGCTCTTGCAAGAGGGGTGTGGTGTCTACTGTAGTGAGTCCAGCCTTTTTCTGCTGTTCTTATCGCTGTTTCAGTGGTCAAAAGAGCCTGGTATGGCCCTTCCCAGTCCGGTTGCAATTTAGTCTCTGTCTATGATTTAACTAAGACCCAATCTCCCGGTCGAATCGGATGAACAGTGAATTCAAGGGGTGGAGTCTGTGCCAATAAACCCTGTTTCCTGAGGAAAGGCAAAGAGGAGGACAAGCCCAGTTTATACTTTTTTAACAACAAATCTTTAGTTTCTGGGATTAGCAGTGGCCAGAGATAGGAGCTTCCCAAGGACTTGGGACAGTAGGTATTGAGGAATAAACCACCGCTTCCTGTGGATTCAGAGCTGTTTCTTTAGTTACCTCATCAGCCAGTAATGTAGCTTTCCATTCTTTAATTAACAATGAATTAATGCATTCTGGATTAGTGGTGCTGGAAGAGCACAGCAATTCAGGCAGCATCCGAGGACAGGCAAAATCGACGTTTCGGGCAAAAGCCCTTCATCAGGAATAAAGGCAGAGAGCCTGAAGCATGGAGAGATAAGCTAGAGGAGGGTGGGGGTGGGGAGAGAGTCTGAGGAAATGACCTGGGAGTTGCAGTGAGAGAGAGACTCCCTGAGATTCTTGTAGAGAGAGGAGGAAAACTTCTTCAAGGCAGGCATCCTTGCAAGAGGATTCGCAGTAGGGTTAAAATTAATGAATTAATGCAGTCATGTTTTAAATTAACCATGAATCAATATGACAGGTCACTGAGACTGTGTGAAGGGATCCTGCCAATTAATATTGATTCAGGATAGCACAATCGATTATAAATATTAATTATTAATTATATATTATATAAATATAAAAATCATTATCTGTAATTCAGGGTGGAAATGCAACAAATGACTAAAACATTTTCAAAACTGTAATTGCACAGTTCTGTTTGTTTACTAGTCACTTGTGACTTCTCATTCTGTTTCTGTCATTGTTTTGCTCGAGCACATTCATTTTTAAGAACCTCAACAGATTTCATAGCACCATTTGCAGTTAATTCAATCCCAATTTGGTGGCAGTATTTTGTCATGAGTGCAAAACTGATTCTTCGTGCCTCTCATTACAAAACTGTCGCCATAATCCAATTAACTCTTTCGTTCCCGCTGCCTTGGGCTTAAATTTTAAGGATGACCTTGCTGCCCCCGTATCGACTAGGAAAACTACATCCTCTTTATAAAGTCCCACCTTTAAATTTATCAAGGGTTCCTGGTGGGTCCCCGGGGGCAGGAACCCCTGACACCTCCAATTTTCATCAAGGTTCATAAACGGTACTGCCTTTACTTCCTTTTTCAAATCTGGACACGTTCTCTTAAAGTGACCTGTCTTTCCACAGTAACAACATCCGGCCTGTGGGGATTTCCACTTTGATCCTTGTTCCTGTCCACCAGACCCCTTAACATCTCCTCCTCGACCATGCCGGTTTCTTTCTCCTTTTAGTTTTGTCCCTTTTCTTTATTATCTCATCAATTGTGGCTATCATTATTTTTGCCTTTTGTTTCTACTTCTTATGTTACGTTGCCAGATCAATTGCTGACCCGATTTAACCAACTGAACAGCCTTAGGGCCACCTAATGGCCATTCTTCATCACCCAATGTTTTATTTAGACCTTGAAATTTTTTTTAAGAAATATTGCAATATTTCTTGCTCCCGATAACTTCAAATACCAATTCATCAATTTATGCTTGTCTAACTTTAAAGCCTGTTCCTAACTTGTAAATATATTTATATATTATAAATTCACTTATTCAGTATTCAATATTTAAAATGTAAAATGCATACAGTTCCCAACTTTGAAATCCACTATAATTACCCCAGTTTTAGTCCCTTAATTTAAATCCAAAATTATGTTTCTTAAGTAGTCCTGACCAATCATTGCTCAATTACAATGCTATAGGTCGTGAAATAATCGGAGCTGCCTTATTTGTCTATTCAAGTTAGAAAAAATAACTTCTAACACATGAATAATGGCCGAATCCAAGGTCACAGATATTAACCATAGGATTTTTTTTAATATTACAATCTAATGTTGAACTGAAACTTCAACTGTCCTCCATAAATCGCTTTTATGGAAGGATAAAAGAGCTTAGTCAGAAACTGATAGTAAGGCAGTCATGACCTGTAAAAAGAACATGAGTTAACATTTTATTTCATAATCACTGTAAAATCCTTAACCTTAAAAGAAATTATGTTAAATTTCCATAATAAAAATCAGATTCAAAACAGTCCTGGATCTCAAGCTCCAGGGAACAAAGCACAAACACTCAATCACCAACAAACAAATGTGCATTCAAACCGAATCACAAAGAGTTAAGCTTTCTACCAGCTGTACAGCTCTTTTCTTTCTCTCTCTCTCTCACACACCATATCTCACAGACACTTTCTGAGCTTGCTGCAACAACATCTCTAGGTGCTCCTTGCTTCACCCCTCTATCTTTTGAATATTTTTCTGGATATCTGGCCATGATTTAGTTACAAAGTGTACCCTCAGTAGCCCTTCAGCTACTAGCCCTTCCGACTTGAAGCATAATCTGATTCCTCCTGACTGTAAAGCTGTTTTTTATTGACATATAAATTCAAGTATTTACAAACCCAGTCTTTGTCCGACCCGTACTTTGGCCAGAAGACAGCGGGATGAAGAATGGATTCCTTAGTCCATACAAAGCAACAATATTTAATCATCTTTTTCCTATCTTTCTCCCTTGTACAAGTATTATTTTTCCAATTCCACAACATCCTGCCCAACGGACTTTCTGGAGATATGTTGTAAGGGACCCCGCCTCCATTTCCATTGCCTTTTTCTTCTTTTGTTTTCCTGTGAGTGTTACCCACAGCACAGCCGATATTGGGTTCCTTTGTTAGTCCCTTATTAACTACTAAAACTCAATCCCAGTCACCAAGGCAGTACTTAAAAGTCAATTTTCTTACCTTGGTCTGTGCACAGAGTTGCCTGGCCCCTTTTTGCCATATTTCCTATCAACCTCCTTTCACTGTGTGATTCAGATGTCTCTCTTGTGGGATTCATACCAGTTGCCCAAGGGAGCAGGCCAAACCGGGACACGAGACCGCTCCTCAATCGGGAACGGGATGCGTCTTCCCAGTGTCCAGGGCCAGCCACTCCCCCCAGTGATGGAAGAATATCCCGGACGAGCCCCCAATTGTGAGAAATGAAGCTTGCTCACTTCAATAATTTCAGTCCGAGACAAGATCTGAATCAGTAGTGTCATTTATTTCGCTCTTGCAAGAGGGGTGTGGTGTCTACTGTGTACAAAGGCAGTTACACACACACACTGAATTCAACTAGTACACAATATTTATGTAATTTGTTTCTCTTCTCTCCTCCCATTGCTTCTCCCCTGTTTACATCTCCCATTTCTCTAAGACCGGCGCCTATTACTCTTGTTTATCTCTTGCCTTAACTGGCCTTATCTGTGACAAAATGCTTATTCTGGCCTCACAAGGCCATTTGACCACATCCTGCTGTGGTCCATTGTTAGGTATATCCTCCTTTACTGCCATCTGTTTCCCTTACTTGTTATGACCTTATGACCTCATGACTTCTTGATTGTGGTTTGTTCTTGTTTTTGCAGAAGCGGGAAATAGCTGCTTATAACTACTGTTTGTACAGGCATATAGCTTAACCCCGTCCCCTCACAGCACCTTATCTATTTGTCTGTAACATCTACCATTATTTGCAGACACATTTCATTCTTGTATGCACATTTTAGCTAATACAAAAACAATTATGTATTTCCTTCACTTAGTTTTCATTCTTGTTGACTCAGCTCTTGGCTGAAACAATTATACACTAGTGTGAGTTCATTTACCTTGCATAAGTAATTATGATTGCAGAAGTAACACTACCTATATCCCACACCTCTATGGGGAATACCAAAAAGGTAACTATTTTACCAAATACAGGGCAAACACTGCCCTGTGAGACACTTTTTGATTTTTCCAATCACATAGACACTTAAGCCTGTAGGAAGCAAACTTGACCTCCAGCTGTCCAGATAATCAGAGACCAGACATACCCTGAAAGCTGCATCTGATCCTCACAGAGGGCCCAGCACAATGACTACAATGATTATACTAATTCAACTTCTGAGGGGCAAATATCCAGCATCTGGATCCCTCCAGAAAAGCCCCAATTCTGAGAATTGGAGACTTCAGTGAGTTCTGACTGACTTACCTAAATTATTAGGTTAAAAACAAGGACTGCAGATGCTGAAAACCAGAGTCTGATTAGAGTGGTGCTGGAAAAGTGGTGTGGGCAGCACGGTGGTTAGTACTGCTGCCTGACAGCGCCAGAGACCCGGGTTCAATTCCCATCTCAGGTGACTGTCTGTGTGGAGTTTGCACATTCTCCCCGTGTCTGCGTGGGTTTCCTCCGGGTGCTCCGGTTTCCTCCCACAATCCAAAAATGTGCAGGTTAGGTGAATTGGCCATGCTAAATTGCCCGTAGTGTTAGGTGAAGGGGTAAATGTAGGGGAATGGGTCTGGGTGGGTTGCGCTTTGGCGGGTCGGTGTGGACTTGTTGGGCTGAAGGGCCTGTTTCCACACTGTAAGTAATCTAATCTAAAAAGCACAGCAGGTCAGGCAGCATCCGAGGAGCAGGAAAATCGACGTTTCGGGCAAAAGCCCTACATCAGGAATAGAGGCAAGGAGCCTGCAGGGTGGAGAGATAAATGAGAGGGGGGTGGGGGTGGGGAGAAAGTAGCATAGAGTCAGAGGAGATGACCTGGGGGTTGCAGTGAGAGAGAGACTCACTGAGATGTTTGTAGAGAGAGGAGGAAAACTTCTTCAAGGCAGGCATCTTTGCAAGAGGATTCGCAGTAGGGTTAAAATCAACTAGGTAAAAACAAGGACTGCAGATACTGGAAACCAGATTCTGGATTAGTGGTGCTGGAAAAGCACAGCAGGTCAGGCAGCATCTGAGGAGCAGGAAAAATCGACGTTTCGGAAAATTAACTAACAACTCGTTTAGAGTGATTAAAAACAGCTCCCAATGACTCTAACTGGTCCCGTATCCCATTCAGCTGTCATTTCTCCACTCCATGGACGAATAACTGACCCTCCGGGCCAATGCATCCAACCAATTGGCTACCCGCCATGGATAGATAATTGACAAACCCTCTCATGGACATTTGACAATCCCTAGATACCTGACCCAACCTACCCTTTTATCCTTCTGGCACCTTACCCACCAGGCACCCTAACCTCACACCCCTTTGTTTGCCATGCTACATCCTCAACCACCTCATCATCCCACGTACTTGCCACTCTTCCCCCACCCCCCCAACCTTATATACGTTCTTTCCCTCAGTATCTTTGGAACACTTAAAAATTATACCCCACTGGAATAAAGCAATTATTGCTGGAAAAGAAACATGATTTCTGTGAAGGCCCATTCCAGTAAGGACAAGCCAGGGAACTATAGACCAGTGAGCCTGATCTCGGTGGTGGGCAGGTTGTTGGAGGGAATCCTGAGGGACAGGATGTACATGTATTTGGAAAGGCAAAGACTGATTAGGGATAGTCAACATGGCTTTGTGCGTGGGAAATCGTCTCACA
>NC_057712.1:60248112-60262133 GCF_004010195.1 Chiloscyllium plagiosum | reverse complement strand
CAGGTAGATAGGATAGTGAAGAAGGCGTTTGGTATGCTTTCCTTTATTGGTCAGAGTATTGAGTACAGGAGTTGGGAGGTCATGTTGTGGCTGTACAGGACATTGGTTAGGCCACTGTTGGAATATTGCGTGCAATTCTGGTCTCCTTCCTAGCAGAAAGATGTTCTGAAACTTGAAAGGGCTCAGAAAAGATTAAAAGAATGTTGCCAGGGTTGGAGGATCTGAGCTACAGGGAGAGGCTGAACGGGCTGGAGCTGTTTTCCCTGGAGTGTCGGAGACTGAGGGTGACCTTATAGAGGTTTACAAAATTATGAGGGGTGTGGATAGGATAAATAGACAAAGTCTTTTGCCTGGAGTCGGGGAGTCCAGAACTAGAGGGCATAGGTTTAAGGTGAGAGGGGAAAGATATAAAAGAGATCTAAGGGGCAACCTTTTCACACAGAGGGTGGTACGTGTATGGAATGAGCTGCCAGAGGAAGTGGTGGAGGCTGGTACAATTGCAACATTTAAGAGGCATTTGGATGGGTATATGAATAGGAAGGGTTTGGAGGGATATGGGCCGGGTGCTGGCAGGTGGGACTAGATTGGGTTGGGATATCTGGTCAGCCTGGAAGGGTTTGACCGAAGGGTCCCTGCTGTACATCTCTATGACTCTCGTGTCTATATGGTTTATTGGACTGTTTTTTGTGTTTTACATCGGAAGTCCAGTTTGAAAAATCTTCTGAAGGTACATGGGCAATTGATTTTGGATAGAAATAAGGATTCCAATCCAGCTCAGAAGATTCAGGCCAGTCTGTCTCTGGGTATTCTTCAGCCACCTGGACTAAGTCCATTGCCAAACCCTAATACCCGACGCCTGGAGTAAGAACACCCTCATCTTCTACTTTGCAACCCTCCAATCACGTTGGATCAATGTGGATTTCACCAGTTTCCTCATTTCCCCTTACCCAAGATCCAACCTTCCAACTCAGCACCGCCACCATGACCTGTCCTACCTGTCTATTTTACTTCACACCTATCCGCTCCACCCTCCTCTCTGACCTATCACCATTACCCCCACCTACATCTATCTATCGCACTCTCAGCTACCTTCCCCCCGAGTCCCATCCCCCCTCCCCATTTATTTCTACACCCCCTCGGCTCCCAAGCCTCATTCCTGATGAAGTGCTTTTGCCCAAAACATCCATTCTCCTGCTTGTTGGATGCTGCCTGACCAGCTGTGCGTTTCCAGCATCACAGTCTGGACTAAGTACTGAGTTTAGTACTAATCATCTTCTTTAAAAAGAGAGGATATTGGTGATAGATGAAGGCAGCTGGGCAGTGAGATGTGGAAGGGGTTTGGAAAGGTGCATGTTGAATTTTGAAATACCAGTGTGGATTTGGGGAACTGTAAACTCTTGTGCTTCCTATTTCACAGAACTGGCAGACCCACACATATATTACCAACCTTTTAAAATTTCAGTTCTGACCTATTGTCCCTGTGTTTTCAATTTATCTTTTTTTAATACGCCTCATTGTCTAAGGTATTCATGTACTTTACTCAAATTCTTTTCCCATTGCTGGATTGAAACAATGATGTTGATTTTAACCCTGAAAATCTGTATTCCAATATTTCCTACTATACCCTGCTTCTTTTTCTTGATTCACCAATTCAATTTGATTTTTTTTTTCAATTTCCAATTTGAAGTAAATACGCAATTTTAAGTGTTGTGCTAACTGACTACTTTCTCCAAGAATGCTCGCTGTCCTGTGTGCTCCTAGAATTTTCCACCTTCATTTCTAATTTCTCACATTTTGAAGTGTTTTTTGATTTTTTTTTAAAATAGTCGGATCTTCTCTTTGTAAAAAAAGAATATCCCCAAGCCCATCTGAAACTATTTCTGGTGGCAACAACAAATGATTGATGATGTTGGGCTGTTGTACTTAGTTTAATGATCAAGAGTGCTACATTCAGAATTATTGGTAATATAAAAAGGACCACATTTTCAATAGAGAACAGGTCATCGGGCGCAGGTTGATTTGGGTAAGTTCTAACTGTGGAACTGTTTTATTTAATATGGACACTGCACAAGAACATAATAGAACAGAAAGAAAAGGAACGAAAGAGGGGAAGAAGGAGAACAAGGTGGAAGTGAGGTACCTTTAAGGAGATGTTGACAGAAAAACAAGGTTAGGAGAGCTAAGTAAAAGTCATACAACAAAGAAACAGAGCCTTTGGTCCAACTCATCCATGCCGACCAGGTATCCCAAACAACTAGTCACATTTGCCTGTGTTTGGCCCATGTCTTTCTACACCTTTCCTATTCTTGTACTTGTCCCTAAGTCTTCTAGATGTCGCAACTGTACCTGCATCTACACTTCCACTGACAGCTCATTCTATACACTCTGTGTAAAAAAAGTTGCCCCTCAGGTTTGTTTTAAAACTTTCCCCTCTCACCATAAAACTATGCCCTCAAGTTTTGAATTCCTCTCTCCTCGGGAAAAGACCTTGCCAATCACCTTATCTGTGCTCCTCATCGTTTTATAAACCTCTATAAGGTCACCACTTAACCTCCTAGGCTCCACGGAAAGAAGTTCCAGCCTATCTATCCAGCCTCTGCTTATAACTCAAACCCTCCAGTAACATCCTTATAAATCTTTTCTGTACCCTTCCCAATTTAACAATATCGTTCTTATAGCAGGGCAGCCAGAACTTATGCAATACTCCAAAATTGGCCTCACCCATGTCCTGTACAGCCACAACAGGATACCCCAACTCCTATATGCAATGCTTTGACTAATGAAGGCAAGCATGCCTAATGCTTTCTTTGTCACCCTGTCTACCTGTGATGCCACTTTCAGGGAAATATGTACCTGAACCTCTAGGTCTTTCTATTTAACAACACACACCAGGACCCTACCTGTCTGGCTTGTCTGACAAAAATGTAACACTCACATTTATCCAAATTAAACTCCATCTGCCACTCCTCAGCCCATTGGCCTAGCTATTCAAGATCTCATTTTACTTTTGGATACCTTTCTTCACTGTCTGCTATACCACCAAGTTTGGTGTCATCCACAAATTTACTAACCATGCTTCCTATATTCTCGTTCAAATCGTTAATATAAGTGATAAACAACAATGGACCCAGAACCAATCTCTGCAGAACACCCAGTCCAAGAAATATCCTCTACCACCACCCTGTCTCCTGGCATCAAGCCAATTTTGTAAAGTGGAAGGGAGGAAAGAATGGTAATGGGAGAGGAAGGGCGAAAAGGAGAGTGAATGGTAGAAGGAGCAGTTGAGAACAAAAAGAGGCGGAGAGTCTGGAGAAGTTGGACCGCGCAAAATGGGGATGGAAGGAAGAAAAGTTAGTCAGTGATTTTAAGGACAATATAGAGAGAGATTGTACAAAAAAGAAAAGAGCATTTGGAATAAGCTAAATGGGAAGCTGGGGTGGGGAAGAAGAGGAGAAATGATAGAAGATGGAAATCTAGGTGGCACAGTACCCAGGTTTGATTCCACTCTTGGGCAACTGTCTGTGTGGAGTTTGTACATTCTCTCAGTGTCTGTGTGGGTTTCCTCCCACAGTCCAAGGATGTGCAGGTTAGGTGGATTAGCCATGCTAAAATGCTCTGCAGTGTTGAGGGACGTGTAGGCTTAGGTAGATTAGCCATGGGGGTTACAGGGAAGGATAAGCACGTGTCTCATGGGACACTCTTTGGATGGTCAGTGTGGACTTGATGGGCCAAATGGCCGGTTTCAACACTGTAGGTGTTCAATGATTGTGCTTTGAAGGAAGTGTGAAAAAATGAGATAGGGGAGGGTCAGATATGCCAGATATTGTGTATAGTGGAAATATGACTTTCACAGGAATATACCAGCTATAAATGGAAGTGAATGTATATGAAATGGGTTTATATGCCATTACTCGAATACCTAAATCTTAGCACTTTGGGAAAAAAAGCTTTCAATGGTAAAAGACGTTGCATTTATTATTGTAGTAATCAATTGCTACCACCAGATAATGCCATACACAAGGAAAAGTTAAAATCATCCAGAGAATAAAAATAAAAATTGCAAAATCTGAAGAACAAATTGGAAATGTGATATTTATGGCGATCACCCATCTCTGTGCTTTTGATTGTAAACTTATTTATCTTAGTATAGGGCTAAAGTGATATTTCAAGCTTGCCAAGCAGACAATCACATTTAAGAATTTTAGCAGACAGCCAACCAAGAAATGAAAAAAGCAAACAAACTATTTCTTAAAAATATTACAGAAAATGAAATAAAAATTGGGACTTTCACATAAGTTTGAAGTAGAAGCTGCACTATCATGTAAAAACACTTCTGTTTACAAAAAAAGAAATTCTTTGAAATCCAGTTTTAAAAGAAATCCATTAGGTCAGATTTATTGGAGCCATTTAACAACATTCAACATTGAAACGGTTAAAAGTGGATAAATCCCCAGGACCTGATCAGGTGTACCCGAGAACTCTGTGGTGAGCTAGAGAAGTGATTGCTAGGCCTCTTGCTGAGATATTTGTATCATCGATAGGCACAGGTGAGGTGCCGGAAGACTGGAGGTTGCCTCACGCAGTGCCACTATTTAAAAAGGGTAGTAAGGACAAGCCAGGGAACTATAGACCAGTGAGCCTGATCTTGGTGGTGGGCAAGTTGTTGGAGGGAATCCCGAGGGACAGGATGTACACGTATTTTGAAAGGCAAGGGCTGATTAGGGATAGTCAACATGGCTTTGTGCATGAGAAATCATGTCTCACAAACTTGATTGAGTTTTTTGAAGAAGTAACAAAGAAGATTGATGAGGGCAGAGCAGTAGATGTGATCTATATGGACTTCAGTAAGGCGTTTGACAAGGTTCCCCATGGGAGACTGATTAGCAAGGTTAGATCTCATGGAATACAGGGAGAACTAGCAAATTGGATACAGAACTGGCTCAAAGGTAGAAGACGGAGAGCGGTGGTAGAGGGTTGTTTTTCAGACTGGAGGCCTGTGACCAGTGGAGTGCCACAAGGATCTGTGCTGGGCCCTCTGCTTTTTGTCATTTACATAAATGATTGGATGCGAGCATAACAGGTACACAGTTAGTAAGTTTGCAGATGACACCAAAATTGGAGGTGTAGTGGACAGCGAAGAGGGTTACCTAAGATTACAACAGGATCTGGACCAGATGGGCCAATGGGCTGAGAAGTGGCAGATGGAGTTTAATTCAGATAAATGCGAGGTGCTGTATCTTGAGAAAGCAAATATTAGCAGGACTTATACACTTAATAGTAAGGTCCTCGGGAGTGTTGCTGAACAAAGAGACCTTGGAGTGCAGGTTCATAGCTCCTTGAAAGTGGAGTCGCAGGTAGATAGGATAGTGAAGAAGGCGTCTGGTATGCTTTCCTTTATGGGTCAGAGTATTGAGTACAGGAGTTGGGAGGTCTTGTTGCGGCTGTACAGGACATTGGTTAGGCCATTGTTGGAATATTGCGTGCAATTCTGGTCTCCTTTCTATCAGAAAGATATTGTGAAATTTGAAAGGGTTCAGAAAAGATGTACAAGTATGTTGCCAGGGTTGGAAGATCTGAGCTACAGGGAGAGGCTGAACAGGCTGCGGCTGTTTTCCCTGGAGCGTCGGAGACTGAGGGGTGACCTTATAGAGGTTTACAAAATTATGAGGGGCATGGATAGTCTGGGAGTCCAGAACTAGACGGCATAGGTTTAGGGTGAGAGGGGAAAGATATAAAAGAGGATGTGGTGGAGGCTGGTACAATTTTAACATTTAAGAGGCATTTGGATGAGTATACGAATAGGAAGGGTTTGGAGGGATATGGGCCGGGTGCTGGCAGGTGGGACTCGATTGGGTTGGGATATCTGGTCGGCATGGACGGGTTGGACCGAAGGGCCTGTTTCCATACTGTACATCTCTTTGACTCTATGACTCGATGACTCTAAATGAGATTTTTCTGTAAGATCAGATCGAATGTTCTTCATTAGTTATTTTTCAGATTGTCATTGAAATCATTGCACTTCAATCAATGATAGGAGAGCTGATCAACTGATATCAACTGACTATTGGTCCCACTTACTGCTGGCCCTTGGGTTTGGGAGCAGATCCATAGCTCAGACTGTAGCAGAACAGTGAAAGATCATAACATCAGGTTTTCCTTATTAATATTTGCTGGATATATATCCCAAGGTTGCGGTCAGATTCAGACAGGTAATAGCAGCATATGCTGACATTTCATTGGCAAAATTATTGTCATTCTGGATCTTTATCTCATTTGGCAATGCAGTGCAGTACTGAGAAAAATGCTGTGGTTAATTTTTCTCATCTGATCAGACAGATAAAAGATCTTATTCCCTTTTCAATGGCTGTGCATAGCAGATGTGATTGTTACAAGTATAAAACTAGAAAAAGACTAATAACTATTTTTCAATGCTTTCTGATTCGGAATTTCTGGATTCATGAGGATGGAATTTACCAGCTGTTGTGAATATTGTTCAGGCATTTCAGCAGACTTTTTTTTGCTTAAGGAATTACAGTTTAATTGTCGGAAATGAGAAATGCAACTGTAGCACGTGGAAATCGTAAACTTAAAACGTTGAGGTCATGGTGCTCTATGAGGTTGAACAGCTTTAAAAAAGTAGAACCAGAGTAGAAAAGATGGATTGTTTTTGACTGGAGGGCTAAATTAGCCTCATACCATTCAATGAACTTTAAAGACTGAAAACTTATTAATTCAGAGCAAGCTATGTCACCATGGTGATGAGTGGAGCTTAAAAAAGTTCTCTGGTTTAATCTGTGTTTTTCCTGGGAAAACACAGTTACAGGGACAGTTTTGAGCTGCAGGGTGTGCTGTAGCAAAGAAATGGCTTCAGGCAATACAAATGCTGCTATTACCAGATTCCAGATAGTTAGGACAGGAGAAGTCCCTGATAGCCATTGCTATTTTAGTGCAGTGAAGGAAACCCACTTGCTGTACTTGCTTGGTACATTTAAGAAATATTGCCATTCAGGGAAACCACAGGGTTGGTGCCAGCTTAGCAAAGCTAGGTGTCTACAAAACAGCAATAATTATATCTGTTATTAAATACAGTCCAGTCTCAGATATCCAGTGGAAAACAATTTCAAAGGAAGAGACTGAATGGTCTAGTCGTGAACGTCACTGACGTAGTTCATGACAAAATGATTTGTGAGGGAGTTACAAAACTAGATTATTTAGAACAAAGAATTGGGATCCCTTATAACAGGGACCAAGTTTGAAAGCAATCTGGTGATTCATGGTGTCTAACATTAGGGGCTTGCTGAGAAGTCAGAGAGATCTATATTGACTGTATTTGATATGCTCTGTGGGATACTTGACCATACTCATGTTACAGATTGAGCTAATGATAACTTGGAATGTTACGATGTAAGCTGTGTAGATCTTGTAGATCGTTTTACTATTCTAATGGTATACAATAAAATTTATTTGGGTTATTCAAAATCATGGAATCTTGCAAATTTATTCTCTTGATAAGTGCATTTGAATCTTGAACTTTGCCTATATCAAAAATAAAAGTTACTGGTCCCGAACTAGATCAAAACATTAACTTGATGTTAATGTCTGTAATTGTAACGTCACCCTCTGGTGACAAGTCAAAGGTGGCAGAACTCATAAAATGATGACAGAGAGCATTGAGAGAGGAACTTGACATTTTCACACAATGCCACAAAACATTCTGGGAACAAAATGGCAATGGTGCAGTTGACCGTTAACAGGAGATGGCGAAATTGAACTGGGGTCCAGAGAGGCGGCCAAGACCATCAAACATTTAATTCTTCAGTTGCCACGTAGCCTATCAACGCCAGTGATGTGGGTTTCGGTGCGATGCTCCTACAGGAGAATGACGAGGGAATAGAAAGACCCATCGGGTATTTTTCCAGAAAGTTGAACATACATCAACAGAAATATTCAATGGTGGAGAAAGAGACTTTAAGCTTGGTGCTGGCATTACAACACTTCAGTGTTTATACTACCAGCAATGCATCTGAGACAATTGTATATACTGATCATAACCTATTGACATTTGTAGAAAATTTTAAGGACAAAAATGCCAGACTGTTTACATGGAGCTTGTTGTTGCAACCATTCAATTTGACAATTGTGCATGTGGCAGGTCGCGAAAACGTGATTGCTGATGCGGTATCGAGACTCAAAGGTGCTTGGTGGCGGGAGTGCCATGGCCTGAATTCGCAAGTGGTTAGGCATATTTGCATGTTAATAGTTAATATAGTGTATGTGTGTGTTTTAAACTACTAACCAGCTATTTTTGAAGGGTTTTAAAAATGAAGCCATCTTTTGGTATTGATGGTTCATTTTTTTAAGGGGAGAGGTGTCACAAAGTGGGCGGCACGGTGGCACAGTGGTTAGCGCTGTTGCCTCACAGCGCCAGAGACCCGGGTTCAATTCCCGCCTCAGGCGACTGACTGTGTGGAGTTTGCACATTCTCCCCGTGTCTGCGTGGGTTTCCTCCGGGTGCTCCAGTTTCCTCGAACACTCCAATAATGTGCAGGTTAGGTGAATTGGCCATGCTAAATTGCCTGTAGTGTTAGGTGCAGGGGTAAATGTAGGGGAATGGGTCTGGGTGGGTGCACTTCGGCGGGTCGGTGTGGACTTGTTGGGCCGAAGGGCCTGTTTTCACACTGTAAAGTAATCTAATCTAATCTAATCTAAAAGCTGGTCCCCTTTTTCTAAAAGCTGCTCCTTTTCTCAAGGTTACTTTGTCCTTGATTCCTTTCAGAGAGGCCGGGCTGGCCCCAATTCAACTGATTTGGTACAGAGATTAAAGGGTATTAAGAGGCCTTTTTGTTTATATGTAAACAGATGAGACTTCAGGCCAAAGTGGTCATGTTTTAGAAGTGACCTGTCTAATGAAAGGGGAGTGGTCAGTTCTCCAGCTGAGCAGTTCAGTCCAGAACTAGTTGTGAGTTCAGCAGTGGACTTTGTGAACAGGTTCTTTCTCTATTTCTGCCCTTCTAACTTCAACCTGTAAGCATCTGTTGCATTTCTTTTTTACTGTGTTTTAAGGGGGTTTGCTTATTGGGACTGTTCTGTACATTTGGAAGAGTGTAATTAAGTCTAGTTTGGATAGACTGAGTTCTGTAGGCGTTCTTTATTCTGTTCTTTGAGTTTCTTGTGTAATTTTGTGAATAAAGTTTTGTCTGTTTTAAAACCTGATAGTCAACCTAGGTAACTTCAGGTAATTTTCACTGTACACTTACTGACACAAATTGCAAAGTTATGGTCTGGGCTGCCTGCTTTAGAATGTTTTGAGTGGTCTGGCCTAGTCCTATTCATCTCACTTAGTTATGAGAATTAAACTGTTCATACTATTTTCTGCTGTCATGGCTACACAGATATTAGACAGGTCAACTTAACATATACCAATAAATCAATATATGATTGGGAAAACTTAAACCCGTGAGAATAGCAGCAACAAGTTGGTGCACTCTCTTTTGATGAGTAGTCTAATCTGACAGTATGAGTTTAGCAGGAGATGCCCCATGTAACTCTGAGAGAATAGGGTGTTTGCTATAGTTGTTATGCTGGACAGATACTTCTGAACTTCCCTAAGCTTCCTTATCAACAGAATTTCCTTTGATGATATAATGTGAAAACATGTTTTCAGGTTCCTTCCAGAAGTAAATGGATAATACACAGTTGTCCCTCTCTATCACCTGTCAGCACTTTGACCATATCTGTATTATCAGATTGTCTAATATCCAGTTTTGGATTAATGTAGTTTCCTTTAGTCACATGTTGGGAAAACTGAGGCCTTCCTGTAACCTACTTAGGAATGCCATTGATTACATACACTTTCCGAGCCACCATCTCAGACTACACCAGTCTTTTCATGGCCTCATCATTTTTTCATCCCCAGATTAGCCCTCTGCCCTTTAGCTTCTCAATCAGAGCTTAATTTCAATACACTGACGTTGCACACCATTACCTACCTATTCCAGAATTCCTCAGCCACACAATTGTACTATAAGTGTTCTACGTCACCCTCTGGTGACAAGTCAAAGGTGGCAGAACTCATAAAATGATGGCAGAGAGCATTGAGAGAGGAACTTGACATTTTCACACAATGCCACAAAACATTCTGGGAACAAAATGGCAATGGAGCAGTTGATGGCAAAATTGAACTGGGGTCCAGAGAGGCGGCCAAGACCATCAAACATTTAATTCTTCAGTTGCCACGTCTTTTCATGGCCTCATCATTTTTTTCATCCCCAGATTAGCCCTCTGCCCTTTAGCTTCTCAATCATAGCTTAATTTCAATACACTGACGTTGCACACCATTACCTACCTATTCCAGAATTCCTCAGCCACACAATTGTACTATAAGTGTTCTACCTGTTGATTCTTAACAAGTATGCTTCCCTTTTATAAGAGTTTTGGGAAGTGAGGTGAAGATGAATCCACATTCTTAAATACCCAACTCTGTTTGACCCTGAGGTGAGCTCTGATCCCCTATTCTCTCCATCGTCACGTCTACTGCACAGCTCAGCCCTGCTTCAACCCATCTGATGATGAAATTCTTGTACATACCACTGTTACCTCCAGATTCAGTTCTTTCAATGCTCTCCTGGTCAGTCTCCATGTTACTCTTCAAAAACTTCAAATCATCCAAAATTCTGATGTTCCTTTTGTATTCTTCACCAAATCCTGCTCATGAATAAACCTACAATGGCACCAACCATCTTTCATTTAAAATTTTAATCCTCCTGTTAAATTGTTCCATGGCATCTCCCTTCCCTGTATCTCTCAGCTCCGCTTTTTTGGGGATCTCTCCCACCTTTTGTTCCTCTAACATCATGCTCTATATTGTCTGTCTACCACCCTTTCCTCTTTTATGCCCATCCTTACAACCCACCTATTTGACTAAGAATTCAGGTCATTCCCCTCATGCCTCTTCATTCGCTCGCCAATTTGTTCTTTATTTATTTTTCTGTGAAGCACTTTCCAATATTTTTCTGCATTACAACGTATTATATAAACACCATTTGTAGCTATTGTTAAGTTAGTAAGGAATATTCATTAAACAGTTCTCTGAGCACCTTTGTGCAAGCTGCAGCAAGAACAAATTCTTTACATGGAGGTTTATGATTTCACCACAGTTTGTATACAAAAGTAAACTTTCACATTCCTGTTCTTTTCATTCAAATCTAAATGGTTTTGCTATGAGTGAATATTTCACTAGGGAGAGCTCAGTCACCAGGTGCAAAAAGAGAGTATAAACGGTTGACATATCAGCATTACCTTCACTGTCCTTTTGTATGACACTAGGTTTTTAACAAGCATAGAAAGATACAATACAAAATGGAGATAAGGCAAGATGGTTGGAATACAGTCTCTTGTTCAGGTTGGCATGAGCAATTCCTGTCCAAAATGAAAAAAAAATCCAGTTTGATGAACTATTAATTCATCAGCCTACTCTCAATTGGCAACATAATAGGAGGTGTCATCAACAGTATTATCAAGGTGCATTTACTCACCAATAAGCTGTTCACTAATGCTCAGTTTGGATCTGTCCTGTCTACTTTGACCCTAATGTCACCATAACACTGGTCCAAAACATGGAAAGAAAACAAAAACTAATTTACAGAGGTGAGGGGGAGTGACTGCCCTTAAGATTAAAACAGCAGCTGATTGAAAGCAACACTAAGGTGCCCTCATAAAATTTAAGTCAATAGGAATTGGGGAATAATTCTGCACTGGCTAGAGTCATACCTAGTACAAAGAAAAATGTTTGAGCATGTTGATGGGCCAAATCATCTTAACCTCAGCATATTGCTGCAGACGTTTCAGTAGGCAGTGTCCTTAGCCCAACTGGCTTTAGAAACTCCACCAAATAACTTCTCTTCATTAGAAGTGGGGTGATTGTTACTTAGATAATTAAACTGATCAAGTTCACGTACAGCTAAGCCTGGCCATGGTAATTGGCAAATAACGTTCAGACCACATAAGTGCTAGTAATGACCAGCTCTAGCAGCAGAAATTTTAGCTATCTCCTCTTGACATTTAGCAGCATTACCACTACTGAAACATCCTTGTTGAAGGTTACCGTTGATCAGAAACATAGCTGGATACGATACATTAATACTGTAACAGCAAGAGCAGGTAATAATCTGGGAATTCTGTGGTGAGTAAATTGATTTCTCAAAGTCTGTCCACAAGTCCAATCTACAAGTTACATGTCAGGAATGTAATAGATTATTCTTATTTTTTTCTGAATGAATATTGTTCCAAAGGTATTGCTACAACACCGCAGCCCACTGATCATTACCACATCCACATCACCTTAAACATTCATTCTCACCACTATAGGTGTACAGTGGCACCAGTGTGCACCATGTGTTAAATGCATTGCAGCAACTCACCAAGGCTCCTTCATCACCAATTTCCAAACCCTCAAACTCTTCCATGCATGGGAACACCAACACCTGTAATTAATAGATGAATAATATATCAGTGCATACATGCACTATCCTGACTTGGAACTACATCACCATTTCTCACTGATCACCAAATCAAAATCCTGGCTTTCTCTTCTTAACAGCACTATGAAATATACAAGCACTACAAAGGGCTGGAGCATTTCAAGATACTAATTTTTTCAAGGGCAATGAGGAATTGGCAATAAATGCTGTGGTTCTGTTCACCGAGCTGGAAGTTTTTGTTGCAAACGTTTCGTCCCCTGGCTAGGCGACATCATCAGTGCTTGGGAGCCTCCTGCAAAGCGCTTCTTTGATGTTTCCTCTGGTGTTTATAGTGGTCTATCCCTGCCGCTTCCGGTTGTCAGTTTCAGCTGTCTGCTGTAGTGGTTGGTATATTGGGTCCAGGTCGATGTGTTTGTTGATGGAGTTTGTGGATGAATGCCATGCCTCTAGGAATTCCCTGGCTGTACTCTGTCTGGCTTGCCCTATGATAGTAGTGTTGTCCCAGAAGGCAAATGTGTTAAACCCCTTCTGAACCACCCTGTCTGCATGTGACACATACTTCAAAGACCAGAACCCCTCGGTCTCTTTGTTCCATATCACTATCCGAGGCCCAACCTTTAATCAGTGTAAGTCCTGCCCTTGTTTGTTTTACCAAGATGTAATATTTTGCATTTATTCCAATCCAAAAAATCACAAACATCCTTCGAGTATAAAGGCAAGAATAGTATACTTAAGAATAAAATAAGTAAGGCAAAAAGGGGACAGGACACCACTTTGGCAAATAAGGTAAGGAATAGGGAAAGGGTTTTTAGAAATACATTAAGACCAAATGGGTCACTAGAGAGAGAATTGGCTACCTTAAAGATCAGCAAGGCAGCCTATGTGTGGAGACATAGGAGATTATGGTTGTTGGGGGGGATACTAAACGAGTGGCATCAGTGTTTACTGTGGAGAAGGACGGATTTGTAGAGGTTGTCAAGATTAGAGATCGTGAGGATGATGAGATGGGAGGAGATTGAAGGGTATTACAGAGATGTTTGTGATACCCGAGATAGTGATGGTTCTGAGGTGAGAGAGGATTTCTAGAGATAAGGAAGAGTTTAGTCTGGATGAGGTGACAGTGATCTGGGGAGTTGTGAGCATGGAGGAATTCAGTGATAGCGAGAGTTAGTCATAATGTTATACAGCACAGTAACAGACCCTATGGTTAAACCAATCCGTGTCGACCATAATTCCCAACTAATCTAATCGCACCTGCCTCCGCTTGGTCCACATTCATCCAAATATTTCCTATTTATGTACTTGTCTAAATGTCTTTTAAACATTGTAATTGTATTCACAGCTGCCTCTTTTTCTGGGAGTTCACTTCACACATGTAAAGGTAAAAACAAATCCCCAATTTATTTTTTAAACCTTTCTCATCTATTTTCAAATTGTATGCACCCAGGTCTTGAATTCCGCCCTACCCCCGGCCATTCACCTTGTCTACACACTTCATGGTTTTTTAAACCTCTAAGGTCATCCCTCAACCTCCTACGCTGT
>NC_057712.1:60221783-60245736 GCF_004010195.1 Chiloscyllium plagiosum | reverse complement strand
GTGGTGACGGAGATCGGTGTGGGGGCGGGGTTAGGCATGGTGATAGAGATCAGCGTGGGGGTGGAGTTAGGTGTGGTGACGGAGATCGGCGTGGGGGCGGGGTTAGGCATGGTGACAGAGATCGGCGTGGGGGTGGAGTTAAGTGTGGTGACGGAGATCGGCGTGGGGGCGGAGACACATGCGGCGTTTGGGTCGTGCAGGTTAGTGATGTCACTGGTGGCGGAAGTGGCTGCGGTGACGGCAACCCAGGGGGCGGAAGTGGCTGTGGCGACAGTGTTATTCCCGATAGCCGCGGAGGCCGCGAATCTGTCGGCGATGGTCTTCCTGGCGATCGTGGAGGCGGTTGTCTGGGCGGCGATCGCGGAGGCGGTTGTCTGGACGGCGATTGCGGAGGCTGCAAGGTCGGTGGGGGCGGAAGTGACGTCATGGTCCGCGGCGGCGATTGTTGCCACGGGCGCTGTAGCAGACTCGTGGTTAATGGCGCCAGACTGATTTCGGAGGCCGATGAAAGATTCTGGAACAGTTGAGGAACCCAGTGTGTGGGGGTAAGTACATGAAAGTTTTTGGTACTTACTGTCTTTAATTTCCAATATAGCTGGGAAGAACTGTTTGTTTAGTGTATGGATTCTTCTGTGGATGAAGAATAGTAGAGGTGTATGGATTCTTCTGTGGATGAAGAACAGTAGAGGTGTATGGATTCTTCTGTGGATGAAGAACAGTAGAGGGTATGGATTCTTCTGTGAAGATGTATATACTGTGGATGTATATACTGAAGTAGGATGGATAGTCATAAATGAGCAATATAGGTATCACAATGTTATATTTAGCTTGCATTGACACAATAAGCTTTAGACCAATATTAAACTCGAATATAACAGGTCTGCAGGTAAGGTCAAACCAATTGTGGAACAAAATGCAGTGAGATATTGCCACTTTGCTTTTGTTTTGACAGCTTGGAGAAATTGTTGATTGCCACGAACCTCAAAGAAAGCTGTCCAAAAAGACCTAGCAATTTCTGTTGCATGCATCTCCCGTTTACAAATGCCAGTGTGAATCTGTCACCAAGTCAAAAAACTCTCCAGCAATAATGATGTAAACAAAGTGGTTAAACTGCCAATTATATTGAAGTATTCTCACAGACAGCTACCTAAGAAGTAAATTGCACTGAACTTTTAATTTCATGTTAAAATTTATAGTGAGAAAAATAAATAATTGGGACTTAGGTATGGATTAAGGTAGAAGGTGAATTATGATAAATTTTTTAAAAATATGACTTTTAATCATAAATACTATGAAGTGATATAGGAGGGATGGATGTATTCCCTTTTATCACACTCCTCATTTGTCTGTAACAGATTTTGAATTTTAAAAAGCTGTATTTGTCAATTCAATGTGTATTCCATTTCAATTCAGCCAGGATCAGAGAAGATTGTTGGATGACATGTCAGAAACAGCATCAAGGGGCAAGAGTGTAGGATTGCTGATGAAGGGCTTATGCCCAAAACGTCGATTCTCCTGCTCCTCGGATGCTGCCTGACCTGCTGTGCTTTTCCAGCACTATACTCTCAACTCTGATCTCCAGCATCTGCAGTCTTCACCTTCTCCCAGAAACAGCATCAGGCATACCTACAAATGGGACCGTTTTGAAGCTGCAACACAGGACTATCTGCATGTCAAACAGAAAAAGCAACATGTGATATACAGAGCTTAATGATCCCACAACCAAAGATCAGATCAAAGTTCTACAGTCCTGCCATATCCATCTGTGAATGATGGTGATCAATTAATCAACTAACTAGGAGAAGGAGACTGCTCAAATGTGATATTATTATATTAACAATACCATCTTCAATGATCAGGGAGACCAGCATAGGACAATATTGAAGCATTTGTATCTTTGACCAGAAGTACCAAGTGGCTAATCACTCATCCTCCTCCTCTGGTCCCCAGCATCACAGATACCAGTCTTAAGTCAATTTGGTTCATTTCACTTGGTATCAAGAAACAGCTGAAGCCACTGGATACAGAAAAAGCCAAGGGCCCTAACAACATCCAGCAATCATGATGAATTCTTGTGCTCCAGAACTAGCCACACTTTAACCAACCATTCCTATACAGCTACAACAACGACACCTACACAGAAATGTGGGAAATAGCCAAATGTATGTATTGTGCAGAAAAAACAAGTTAAATCCAAACAGGCCAATTACTGCCACATCAGTGCCCCCCTGATCCTCAGTAAAGTGATGGAAGGTATCATTGAAAGTGCTATGAAGTGATACTTACACATTAATAACCTGCTCACTGGTGGTCAATTTGAATTCCACCAGGACCAGTCAGATAATGAACTTTGTGCAACGTGGACAAAATAACTGAACTAACAGGTGGAGTTGGATTGATTGCCTTGACATCAGGTAGCTTCTGACCAAATATGGCATCAAAGAGGTTTTGTACAACTGAAATAAATGGCAATCATGCAGAAGACTCTCATCATTGGTAAGACTCACTCATAGGAGAAAGGAGGATGGTTGTGCTTGTTGGAGATCAATCACCTGAGCCCCAGCACATCATTGTACCAGGTCCTTAGGTTAGTTTTTTTCACATAATGGGTGGTAAGTGTCTAGTACAAGCTGCCAGAGATTGTGATGGAGGCAAATACAATTTTGTCATTTAAGAAACATTTGGACAGGGACATGGACCAAACACAGGGACTAGATTAGTTGTGAAAACAGGGCAGCATGGGCAGGTTAGGCCAAAAGGCCCATTTCCATGCTGTAACTCTTTATGACTATGACTCTTGTCCTCTGCCCAAATTCTTCAGCTACTTCATGAATGCTGATTATTGCATAGTGTTCAGTACAAATTGTGACTCTCCAATTCATGCAATAAGACCTGAACAACATTTAGGTTTTAGCTAACAAATGCAAGCAACAGTCATGCCCCAAGATGTCAGACGATCATTATCTATCAACGAAACAGAATCTAAATACTTCACCTTGATATTTAATGACATTTCCATCACAATTTCCTAGTATCCGCATCCAGGTAGTTTCCATTGACCAGAAACTGATCTGGATCAGTCATATTAATACTGTGACTGCAAAACAGGCCAGAGACCAGCAATTGTGTTGTGGAACCTCCTCACTGTCTAAAACCTGCTGCCATCTCCAAAGGCACAGCTCAACAATTTGTTGGAATAGTCTCAACTTTCTTGAGTGGATGTAACAGTAATCAATAAATTCAAGTCAAGGATAAAACATTTATTTGATGTTTGACCCCATCCACCAAACATTAAAAACCTCCATCCGTGCTGCAATTTATAACGTAACGAAGATGCACATTTGTAACTCACCAGTGCTCTTGAGATAGCATTTTGTAAACTCTCAACGTTCTACCATCTATGAGGACTAACGCAGCAGAGACGAGTAACCACCATAACTTGCAAATGCCTCTCCAAGTTATCAATACTTGAATACAATTTATCAGTTACTTGGAACGATATCACTGTTCCTGCACTGCTATTGGATCAAAATCCCAGAACTCTTCCCCTAACAGCATTGTGGGTGCACAACCAGCTGGACTACAGTGGTTCAGGAAAGTTGCTCAGCACCACCTTCTTCAGGGCAATTAGGGGTAATCGACAAAAGACAGCCTAAACAGCGACATCAATATTCCACTCTGTAATTTTTGCACCAGTGCTGACTGCGGGAGCCTCCTACCGCTCACAATTCAGCAAAACCGACGCCAGCTGGCAGGCCCGCCCTTGCAGCCCGTCCCCGTCGCCGCATGTGCCAAACGGTCGAGGCGCCTGTCAATCAGCGCCAGCTGGTGCCTGCCTCCTCTGATTGGATGGCGCTGTTGTTGGGGCTTGGGGGGGAGGGGTCAGGGGTGAAAGATGTGAATGGGTGTTGTGGCCGGCTGTCGGGCCAGGCTCAGTGAGCTCTCCAGGTGCTGCTACTGCTGGGCGAAGGGAGGGCACAAACACGCACAGGTACGGAGTGTACCACCTCCCGAGCCAGGGCTGCTGCAGCTGATGAAGGCTGGAGTCTATGGCCGAGGTGACAATATTTCATTCTCATCAGCTCTGCCAGACTGTCAGCTTCATATCCCAAAGGTTCAAGATTTGCAACGGTGCGCACTGCAACGACTCCGATGGGATTATGTTAATAACGGCGCGGTGTCAGCACATCAATCGGATAAGGGGGTTCCAGCTGTTTAATGATAATAACTAGTTTCATCGTGTTTTTATTTTAAATTTATTTTTCGGGGTTTTTTTAAGGGTAAAATCAATACGTAGGAAATAGATCAGGAATGCAATTTGCAACACTGCCACAAGTGAAACATTTAGGTGCAGTTTTTGTGATGCCTTTTTCTCATTATGATCAGTTTTGTTTAGACATTGTGGAAATAACGCTGTTTCAAGATTGGCAAATAGCAAACAGTGCACCAGTTCCTAGAATAACATGAAGTGCGTGCCATTGGAGGTTGATCATTTGTTATCTCTCATATATAAGGCATTTCCCATTCAAGCGATGTTATTTTACCAGTAGGTGCAAGACTGCACTTATCGTGTACTGTGTTTTCCAGGATGAGAGGAGACGATCCGCTCGCTGGCATGAGGAACCTGAAACGGTTCAGCGAAAGAGCTACTGCCTGCAATTTTTTCCTACTTGGGGCTGCAGACTTTCGCGATCCAAATGATCACATCCTCTCGCAGGAAGACTTCGACGAGATAACCGACTTCAACGATCTCCCGACCTCACTCTTTGCCTGTAACGTACATCAGTCTGTTTTTGAAGAAGAACAAGCAAAGGTATGTATGGCCATTGGTAATATGAGTGCAGTTGAGTTTGAAATCAAGTGTTCTGGCGTTGTTTATATAGTTGTTATCAGTGCGTCAGATGATCTTAAGACAAAACGTTCTGTTTATTACCGGGTGCGGAAATGATAAAGATTTTATTGATAAATGCTATTGGAACATAAGGAAGAATCGTGTAATCCAATGAAGATTTTCTGAAGTCAGGAGTTTTGATATAAGCTACCAATCTTCCAACAGGCCATTGACAGACTGTTTATCAAGTGCTTTTCTGGGGGTGTTAACTGCAGCATTAAAGTGGTCTTTGAATTGATTACCTGAAGAGAGGTTAAAATGTTGAACTTGCAACCGCACGGAGTAGATGAGATGAATGGCTTGGGTGCATTTATGGGGAAGGTGAACTCGGTAAGCATATAAGGTTAAATGAAGTAGGGAGGAACGTTGTTCAGAATAAATGTCAGCATTGTCCGGTTGGCTGATTGTACAGCTACCTGTGGTGTAAATTTTGCATAATCGTATGTTGATCTGTTTAAATATTTGAATTTTTCGTCTTTGCTAAGTCGTGCTACCAGCCCCTACCCTGCAAATGGTGTTCTGCAAAGAAGAACACACTGCTAAACATTTCAGAAATAAAGACTGCTAACCAATCAAGACTGATTTATAGCAAACATTTGGAAACTGTTGAGTAATCCATCTGATCTATCAAGGCACTTACTATCCCAATGTGCTATACCAAATTCCATCTCAGTCACTGAAAATTGAATGTCAAGTTTATGTTTTGTTTCAGCACTACACAAAAAAAACTAAAAATGCAATGATTTCTGCTTAAAAGAAATGTTTCCATTTTATGTTTGAAATCTTATGACTCCCTGACAATAATACTTTACAGTTTTGTTAACGGAAGCTTGAGCCTGCAGTTGCAATGTGGAGTTGTTCCTCCAAATGACAAAGTAAACTTATAGCACAATCAGACAAGGTACAATATAAAGTACATGTAAACAATGTACTATTTATAACACATTGAGGAAAACTACTGACCCTGTGCTATTTTTGGATGTAGTGCAGAACGCTTCTATCGTTCCGCAAGGTTTACTGTCCAACAATCCAGCAGATACAACCTCTGTGTAGGGTGTAATTCTTCACTTTGTTTCTGCAGTATGACACATGATGCAACTTTAAAGAATTTAAAAACAATTCAGCACATCTTATTTTTAAAAAATGCAAATATACCGTAACATATAAAAATCCACATAAAGCACTCATCTATTTACAGTTATTATAGTTGTGAGTATAGATTCTGTTGTTTGTTTAAAACAATTTAAAATTCCAATAACTAACTGTAGAATTAGGTTTATTTTCATTTTCTCCTAAATTCTTTGCCATATTGAAATACGCATCCAAATAAGGATTTAAGCTCTAAATGTAAGGCTATTACATCCCAAAAATAAAATAATCTATTTTTGTTCCTGGGTTGAGTGAACATTTTTAGCTCCCAAGTGAACACTACATGAAATATGTAAAACATTTTGATTCAAAATGAGTTCCAGATTTTGGGAGTGCATTCTAGGCCCTGTGAATTCCAGGATGAGTATTATTTCCAGTGTTGTTTTTAGTAGAATTCACAAAAAAGTCACAGTAATATTTTCATTTTGTTGAAATAGTCCTTGGTACATTGAGAGGTAGGCTGAATTTCCCATCTCAGTGAAGCAATTTCAAGTTAACTGACCAATTCCGTGAAATTAGCTCTGTTCAAACATGAAGCCTTTTACTGGCTCCTCGGCTGACAATAAACCCTTTCAGCCTTTAACATATCTTCTAATGAACCCATTAAAATAAAGTGAATTGTATCTTCAACATTTAAGTGTAAAGTATTTCTTTCAAAATAATTATGTAACAGTAAATACCAAAACATGCAATTCTGGTCTCCTTCCTATCGGAAAGATGTTGTGAAACTTGAAAGGGTTCAGAAAAGATTTACAAGGATGTTGCCAGGGTTGGAGGATTTGAGCTATAGGGAGAGGCTGAACAGGCTGGGGCTGTTTTCCCTGGAGCGTCAGAGGCTGAGAGGTGACCTTAGATTCCCTATAGTGTGGAAACAGGCCCTTTGGCCCAACCAGTCCACACCTACCCTCCAAAGAGTAACCCACTTCCCTCTGACTAATGCACCTATCCAATGGGCAATTTAGCATGGCCAATTCACCTGGCCTGCACATTTTTGGACTGTGGGGGGGAAACCGGAGCACCCAGAGGAAACCCACACAGACAAGGGGAGAATGTGCAAACTGCACACAGAAAGTCGCCCGAGGCTGGAATTGAACCTGGGACCATGGTGCTGTGAAGCAGCAGTGCTAACCACTGAGCCATCATGCTGCCCATTAGTTTATAGAGGTTTACAAAATTATGAGGGGCATGGATAGGGTAAATAGGCAAAGTCATTTCCCTGGGGTGGGGGAGTCCAGAACTAGAGGGCATAGGTTTAGGGTGAGAGGGGAAAGATGTAAAACAGACCTAAGGGGCAACTTTTTTACACATAGGATGGTACGTAAATGGAATGAGCTGCCAGAAGAAGTGGTGGAGGCTGGTACAATTGCAACATTTAAGAGGCACTTGGATGGATATATGAATAGGAAGGGTTTGGAGGGATGTAGCCGGGTGCTGGCAGGTGGGACTAAATTGGGTTGGGATATCTGGTCGGCATGGACGGGTAGGACCGAAGGGTCTGTTTCCATGCTGTACATCTCTATGACTCTATAATCAGTCTCCTGTGCTACATGAATGATGGTTTTTCTGATGGCAACTTTGACCAGAACTCCAAAAGTTAGACTGTATATTCAGTGTTACTCTAAGTTATGCCTGGTCGAAATGCAATTTGATTAACTGTTGCTGCTTTTATGTTGGCGTTATCTATGTCATTGCTGCTGACTGTTGCTCAATAGCAAAGATTAATGTTTATTATTGTATCATTATTACAGGTTTAGCAAGAAGTAATATTGGAACACTTTATGTCAGCATGTAGACTCCTCTTTTCCAGACCTGTGATATAAATAGGAATCTGAGTAAATAACATTACAATATACTGTAATTGAGTACTGTAATTTTCAAGACAAAACACCTACCCAAAATGATACATTCTGTAAGCTTTATGAATGAATAAAATAGCTTTATGTATGTATAAATAAAATAGCTTTCCTTGGAATCACTGGTACAGACTAAGTTGGGCCAGTCCGGTAAGTTTGGTATCCTGACAAGGTTTACATAGGCCTTTTGCCCAAGTACATTTGGCATTGGAGCCAATGAGTTTCTTTCCAGGAACAGATGCAATAATGTGCAAAGAGTAATACCTAACAAGTTAATCACCTGAGTTGAGTTTCTTGCTAATCTTGTAAAGGCAGAATTTTTCACTCTATTGTTCTGAGTTTAAAACATTAATGCACAGATATTGACTTTTTCCTGGTGTTGTGCCTGCCACACAGTGTGTTTTACCTCTTGTATCCAGCAAAGAAACTGTGAGTCAATGCTTAATAGTAATAAACAATCATATTTATTTATTTAACACAATTAATATTATAATAACAATACACTACAAACTAACAATTTACACTATAAATCTAATCAACTATCTTGTACTTTAATTTAATCTCAATGACCATATGCCATCACACTAGATCTTGGCCTTCTGCTGATCTTTGTGGCAATGATTGTCTGGTTGTCTTCTCCTGCTGGTCTCAGGGGTGTCTTCTCTTCACGGTGGTTGGTCTCAAGTTTCCACCCTGAGGTGGTGTTGCAGCTATTCTTATACTTAGGAGTCTTTGTGCCCTTTTAGGAGGGGCTGCAATGTTCACCAATAGATCAGTTAAGGCTCGGTCACCCTGATCGATCGGACCCAAACAGGTGTTGACGTGACAATTGCAAGGTGATCCTTAGGCATCCATTCCTGGAGGTGTTAGGTGCACGTAGGTTCGGTAGCACTTTCCAAATAAGAGTGTGAAATGCCCCTTTGTCTGGTTAATAATTCGGTGTTTCGGATTATCCTGGGGTTAGCGTTTAGGTGGATTCCATTCAGTTCAAATTCAAGTGCATGTTCTATGGTCTGCAGCTGTTGGGTCAATTGTGTACTGTCTATCTGTAGCTGCAGCTTGTCTGGATTCTGCAGTTTGTTTATTTCAGAGTCTTTGAGCAGTCACTTTTGGCCAAGGCTTGCCTCATTTTCCCAGCATGCCTCATTTATTGTCCCTTTTCTCAGAAGTCCATCATTTTGAGTGGTCTGTCTGACCACACTAGGTACATGACTGGCCAGTTGCAAATTATGGATTTCAGTTGTAACAGATTATTTAAACTGCAGGTGCATCAAAAGTGGAGCAAGTATTTCTATCTACCCTGAAACTTATCTATTGGTCATCTAGAAGAAACTATTGCTTATTGCTTAGTAGACCAAAGAAACCTGGATGGCAATTGATCTGTCCCTAATCCAGAGGGCCCTTAAGAGGTATTGTGTCACATAAGTCATTTGTGGTTCTCTGGTATGACAATATGGAGAATGAAGATGATGTCTGCATTGATACCATTTAAGTTGACAATGAGGTGTTAGACCTATGTAAACTTTTGAAGTTCAACCACAGTTTTGCATAATAAGCATGGGCATTTCCAAGTGGGAATCTATACCTACAAATTAATGTAAGTAATTCTCAAGATCTAGCTACTTGATAATTTCCTTCAAAGATGAAGTTTATACATAGAAATGTAGAAAATAGGTGCAGGAGTAGGGCATTTGGTTCTCTGAGCCTGCACCACCATTCAATATGATCATGGCTGATTTTGCAATTTCAGTTTTCACTCCCACTTTCTCTCCATATCCCTTGATCCTTTTAGCCTCAAGGCCCATATCTAGCTCCCTCTTGAATATATCTAACAAACTGGCCCCAACAGCTTTCTATGGTAAAGAATTCCACAGGTTCACAACTCTCTGAGTGAAGAAATTCTTCCTCATCTCTGTCCTGAATGGGTTACCACTTATTTTTAGACTATGACCCTTAACACTGGACATTCTGCTAATATTGGAGTATTTTTCCTACATCTAGCTTGTCCAGTGCCATGAGGGTTTTATATATATCTGTGAGATGTCCCCTTACTCTTCTAAAAACATGTTAAAAAACAAATACGAACAAGAGACAATTTTCATTTATGGATTGGAAAAAGGAATAATTTAAAAGAAAAGTCATCAAACACAACATTTCCAGCAGAAATGCGTTATCATTCACAATGCATCTAGAAAAGATGTCTTGGCCAGCTTTAAAATTACAACTTTGATTATTTTAAAGAATTCTTTCTTAGATTATACTGGCAAAGCCAGCATTTGTTTTCCACCACTAATTTTGCTTGCATTGAGTAACTTGCTATGCCCAATACTGAGGGCAGTTGAGAATTGACCGAATTGTTGTGGGTCTGGCGTAACACTTAGCTAACCAGGCAAGGATGGTAGATTTCCTTCTCTGAAAAGCATTAGGGAACAAGATGGATTTTGCTAATAACTGATGATAGTTTTGTGATAACTATTAATTGAGCCTAGCTTTATATTCCAAATTTAATTTTGAATTTAAATTTCACCATCCACCTTGATGGGAGTTGAATCCGCTGCCTCAGAGCTTTAGCCTGGACCTTTGGAATATCAGTTCAGTTACATAGCCATTGCACCAGTTGTCTCCTGGTTTATTATAATACTTATCTTCTAGCTATTTTGTTCAGGTAAAATTATGGTAGCTATTTTAGAACTCTTAGCATGATGGTTAAATTATTATCTGATGGTTCAATGGATATATATCCATCCCAAAGTGTCTGTGATTTTCTGAAAATATGCTTCAAACCAAATTTGACAGTCTGTATGAATTAAAAGATAATAAACTAAAAGAACTAGAATATTTTTGTTAGCCTATTTATAAAAGCTTAAATTTGCTTTAAATGACACAATTTTGTAATTCGTGAAAATAAACTTGTGTTTTCTCTTGAGTGTGAAACTCAGCATCTGTGGTAAATTAAATACTCACCATTTGCCATGATAACTTAGGCATTCTAGTTTCTTAAAAGTATATCTGACTGACTTCTACGCTGGTCACATATTACAACCAATACCAATAATATGAAAAGGAAGTCCACTTCCATGCCAGAGTTATATTGATCATAGTGGTGCTCTTTATAGAGGCACAAACGCCTGTCCCTCTGCAAATTTATTATCCTAGTGCATTTTTGATGAAACAGAAATAACAATAGTAACTTAGATTCATAGAGTCATATAGATGTACAGCACAGAAATACACCCTTCAGTCCAACTTGTCCATACTGACCAGATATCCAAAATCATTCTAGTCCCATTTACCAGTATTTGGCCCATATCCCTCTAAACCCTTCTTACTTATGTACCCGTCCAGATAAATGTTCTAATTATTAAAACCCTTAAGAGTTATGACTTGTCTGTCTTGCAACATTATAATTGCCTACTCTAAAATTAAATATGAAGCATTTTCTTTTAAAACAGTTTGACAATACCTGTATGAATGACCCTGGGTCACAATTAAATGATAAACCTGAACCACAATTAATTATAAATATAGTAACATGACATCCTTTCTTAGTGTATATGCAGTACTTGATTCTAAGTTTTTGATCAGAAGAACAGAAATATGTTGACGTTCTCAGACTGCTCAACACCCAACCCCATGGTATGGAAAGCAGTGAGAAAGCCTTCTCCATCGCCACAATATGCTGGAGGTGAGCTAGATTTTTAAACGGTGAGATTTCCGTTGCTTAGGAAGAAGTCCTGCCCTGGGGAACTGCAGAGTTCAGAGATGTGCACTGCCAGGAGTACAGGAAGAAGCTGTAGAGGATCATGGCTGACCTGAAAAGTTAAGTCATAGGATGTTAGCACATAAAGGGTATCCAAACAAGCAGGAGAGGGAGACACGAGGCCAGGATCTGTTAGGTGGTGACATCTTGGCGGTGTGGATACCTCTGGTATGTGCAGGGCACCTCCCAAAATGATGTGCTGTCCCTTCCTGCCTTTTCTCACAATGGTAATTAAACATTCTGTGCCCGCCTTTGTCCAACTTCTTATGCCAACCATATTTTGGACTGGCCGGCATATTATTCAGGATGATAGCTTGTGAACGTGCCTGAATGACTCCTATTTATTTATTTAAATATGGCAGGCAGCCAATTTTACATTCACTATGCTAGCATATTATTGGAGTAAGCTTGGAATTGTGTATTAAAGTGTATAACTATTTTACATTTCCCGATTGTCAAAAATTTGGCATGGACATTCCACCTTGCGTTTCATAGAAGAACTAAGCAGTAACAGGGAAGATTTCAATGCTATCATTTCTTGGGCTCTGAAAAAGACTGAATCTCTCAACAGAGAGAAAGTGAGGACTGCAGATGCTGGAGATCAGAGCTTAAAAATGTGTTGCTGGAAAAGCGCAGCAGGCCAGGCAGCTGCCTCATGCCCATCCATTTTATTCCCACCATGGAAGGTGACAATTTTGTTCATGTCAAAATTACAGTATTATTTTTATAAATGAACTAAAATAGCTCAATTTTTTGTAGTAGTCATATTAATCTTTTGGCACTTCATTTTAAAATAAATCATGCAATCAAGTTAAAGTTAAGATCTGAAGATGTGGCTCGTTGATGCTTTCTAAATTCTAATAAAAGTATGGAGTCAAAAATAAGTTGCGTTGAATATGATTCACTATGATAGGCATACCTGGGTCATAATTGGATTAGCCTTAGACATAGATGTTGGCATGTTACAAGCCATTGGCAAATGCCCAAGTTAATGGTTTAAGGGCAATAATAGATTATAATAAAAATAACACCACAGATCACAGCACAGATTGTAGTGAACTATGACTATGTGACCCTTTGCCCATTCCTATTAATGACTGAATGCAGTTCAGGTCATTTTATTCCAAACGCAGTCAGATTTAGGTACAGTCATAATCACAAAGTACTGTTTGTGCTCACAGCACCTTTGCCTTGACGTGTGTCAGACTCTGTCTGGTTTCAAGACTGACGAATAACCCATGGTATACTGATCAAATTCCAATTATATTGCATTAGGAAATGGCAGATTTCACATTAAACTGGATTCTTTAGGATACAGTTAATTTGACCAATATGGAACATTTGCATTTGAATTTTGACTCCTAACAGTAGCATGAGAATATAGATCTTTTTAATGGCTTTCACCAGAGCCGAATGTATCTAATATGGGACAATCAGTATTCAACAGCAGGTTATATTTAGAGAGAGATAATACTTCTTTAATAAAATGCCTTTGTTAAACCTTCCTTATTTTCCATCAGATTGTAATCTGTGTATTGGCATTATTTCTGCATTGTCATAAAGTAATTTTTGTTTTAAGTATTTTTCAAAACTTAAAAGTCTATGAAACACTGTCTTGTGATAATGGTGCTCTTCAAAGAAAGATTTTCATTGATGGCATAATTGCAAATGAGTAGATTATACTTTTTATACTTGTCATGCTCGTCCAACATGAACAACTAAATGTGGTACTGGATGGTGCTCTAGCATCACTAGCATCAACCTATGTCAAATATTTCCTCTGTACATTAGGTGAATTCATAAAAAGCACTTTTAATGGAAATATATTCAGAGTTGTAATGACACATCTCAGGAACAGTTGGAACTTGGACCTGGGTCTCTCAGTCCAGGAGTAGGAACACTCCAAATGTGGATAATCTCACACTTTCCCATGTTATACTTCATTTTCAACATTGGTAGGCACTTATTTAACCTGTTCAATTCTCTTTGTAACCTCTTTTAGTCCTTTTGATAGCCTTCATTCCCACCTAACTATATCATCAGTGATATTACACTTGGTCTCTTTGTCTAAGACATCAATATAGTTTGTGAGTAGTGCAATGGGCTGAATGGCTTCATGTTGCATTGTATTATTCTATGATTGTGTTTGCATGTACTTCACAAATTCTATTGTCTTTAGTTTTGATCTGTTGCATCTTTAAGTGATGTGCACAGGAAATGATTCAGGGATCATTATTGTTTATTATTTATTATTTATGTAAACTGATTTACACTCTGGGAATTGCAAGCAATTCGGTAGGAAGACACATTCTTCTTGGATCACCAGATACAATGAAGGAAAGAGGCCAGAATAAAATAATGCAACTTTAAATAAGTAAGAGGAAACAATAGATTTGGTTTGGATGCTGAACTAATTATCATTATATTAACTGTGAAAAGTTAAAAATCACACAACACCAGGTTATAGTCCAACAGGTTTAATTGGAAGCACACTAGCTTTCGGAGTGACGGTTCTTCATCAGCCACTACCCCAGTCCAACACCGGCATCTCCAAATCATTAACTGTGAATGTTTTGTTGTGGGAGCAAAGAAGGAAGACTGTAACAGTACAATATATGAAAGGGGAAGTACACTGGAGTCATAGAGTCATAGAGATGTACAGCATGGAAACAGACCCTTCAGTCCAACCTGTCCATGCCGACCAGATATCCCAACCCAATCTAGTCCCACCTGCCAGCACCCGGCCTATATCCTTCCAAACCCTTCCTATTCATATGGGCGGCACGGTGGCACAGTGGTTGGCACTGCTGCCTCACAGCGCCAGAGACCCGGGTTCAATATCCGCCTCAGGCGACTGACTGTGTGGAGTTTGCACGTTCTCCCCGTGTCTGCGTGGGTTTCCTCCGGGTGCTCCGGTTTCCTCCCACAGTCCAAAGATGTGCAGGTCAGGTGAATTGGCCATGCTAAATTGCCCGTAGTGTTAGGTAAGGGGTAAATGTAGGGGTATGGGTGGGTTGCACTTCGGTGGGGCGGTGTGGACTTGTTGGGCCGAAGGGCCTGTTTCCACACTGTAAGTAATCTAATCTAATCTAATCATACCCATCCAAATGCCTCTTAAATTTCGCATTTGTACCAGCCTCTACCACTTTCTCTGGCAGCTCATTCCATACATGTACCACCCTCTGTGTGAAAATGTTGCCCCTTAGTTCTCTTTTATATCATTCCCCTCTCACCCTAAACCTATGCCGTCTAGTTCTGGACTCCCACGCCCCAGGGAAATGACTTTGCCTGTTTGCCCTATCCATGCCCCTCATAATTTTGTAAACCTCTATAATGTTACCCCTCAGCCTCCAATGCTCCAGGGAAAACAGCCCCAGCCTGTTCAGCCTCTCCCTGTAGCTCAGATCCTCCAATCCTGGCAACATCCTTGTAAATCTTTTCTGAGCCCTTTCATGTTTCGCAACATCTTTCCGATAGGAAGGAGGCCAGAATTGCACGCAATATTCCAACAGTGGCCTAACCAATGTCCTGTACAGCCACAACATGACATCCCAACTCCTGTACTCAATACTCTGACCAATAAAGGAAAGCATATCAAACGCCTTCTTCAATATCCTATCTACCTGCAGCTCCACTTTCAAGGAGCTATGAACCTGCACTCCAAGGTCTCTTTGTTCAGCAACACTCCCGAGGACCTTACCATTAAGTGTATAAGACCTGCTAAGATTTGCTTTCCCAAAGTGCAGCACCTCGCATTTATCTGAATTAAACTCCATCTGCCACTTCTCACACTAAAACTGAAAGTGAAAACTTTCAGCTTGGTGAACATAAAGATTAACTAAGTTTATACTTTTAAAAAACTTTTTGTATTTATGTATTTTTTATTTTATGTATTTTATTTTATGCATTTTTTTAGTCTCAGTGACTATTTAAATCAAACAATGTTATACTTTTGAGGATTTTGTTTTGTACAGAACTTCCATCCCAGAGCTGTCAGCTGTTTGATCTTTGTAAAAAAAATTGAATGAACTGCTGATGCTGGAAATCAGAGACAAAAATAGAAATTGCAGGAAAAGCTCAACAGGTCTGGCAGCATCTGTGAAGAGAAATCAGAGTTAACGTTTTGGGTCAAGTGACCCTTTCTCAGACGTTTTGACAGATACTGCCAGACCTACTGAGCTTTTCCAACAATTTCTGTTTTTGAGCTGTTTGATCTTATTCATCTTGTCTTGATTCAGCTGATAATAACTGACTAGAAGAAAGTTGTGTTGTTGTGTTTACAATCCTGAAATGTGAATTGCTCTATATTGCGTAGAAACTTGCCATATAATTGTGGAAAAACAGTTTAAGATATCTGAATGCTGTTAAATTAGAGCTTAAAAGTTGTACAATGTATTTTCATTTGAGTGTCAACCTTAAGACAGACATTTTGATCCAAATACTGGTCTGTTTTAACTTTTCATCTGCTGTTTTTCTTCTCCCTTTAGGTTCTGTGACCACAGATTTATATTCCTAGCACTTAGAAATGTCTATTTGTGCAGTAGATTTGTTTTTCTTTCCACTTGTTTTGTTCGTCTCTCCGTGAGCCACAAATGATCACCTCTGAGGCCAGCTGAGTTGCATTGAAATGAATTTGTTGAGAGATCCACCCTGTCCTTTAGAGAGCAATTATTTTCAACTTAAATAAGCGCAGCTTGTGTCCTGCATTTAGTGAATCAGCATTGTTCTATGTGATATGTAGTGGAATAATGAAATTTAAGGTGTTTCTGGGCTGCATCCATAAAGGTTCGAAAGACATATTTCCAAATTGTGGTTTTGTAATTGTTCTTTAAAAGAAGAGCTGAATTTTTTTAATGTATTCATAGAAAGTGAGTAGTAAGGGTGAACTCAGCATTTATTGCCCATTTCTGATGTCCTGGAGAAGGTGATTTAGTTCTTGGACTGTAGAAATATTCACAATGCTGTTAGGAAGAGAGTTGCAGGATTTTTGACTATGAAGGAATGGAGATATACTTCCAAGCCAGGATAGTGTTGTGGCTCGGAGAGGATCTTGCAGGTTGCAGAGTTACCATGCACCTGCTGTCCTGACTTTCTAGGTGATAGAGATGATAGGTTTGAAAGATATTGTCTAAGACATCTTTGTGAGTTACTGCAGTGCATCATTTACAGACTGCTGCCATTGTATCTTACAGTGCCAATCAAGAGGGCTGCTTTACCCGGGGAGGCATTGAGCTTCTTGAGTGTTTTTAGAGCTCCATCAATGCAAGCAAGTGAGGACTATTTATCACACTCCTGACTTGTGCCTTGTAGATAGTGGGTAGTGTATGGGGAGGTAAGTTACTCGCCACAGAATTCCTGGTCTCTGACATAATCTTGTAGTCACAGGATTTATATGGCTGGTTCAGTTTCGTTTTTGGTCAATGGTAACCCTTAGGATGTTGACAGTGAGGACTTCAGTGACGGTAATGCTATTGAATTTCAAAGGACAATATTTAGATTGTCTCCAGTTTGAGATGGTCATTGCCTGGCACCTGAAGTAATGCAAATTTTATTTGGCAGTTATCTGGATGGAAAAGAATTTGCATCTGAGGAATTGTGAATAATGCTGAACATTATGCAGTCATCAATGAATCTCCCATTTCTGATGAAGAGAAGGTCATTGATGAAGCAGATAAAGATGCTTGGACCAAGGACATCACCCTGAGAAACTCTTGCAGAGATGTCCTTGAGCCAAGACAATTGACCTTCTACCATCACAATCATCTTCCTGTGTGCCAAGTATGACCAGTGGAGAGCTTCCCCACTGATTCCCATTGACATGAATTTTGCCTGGGGTCAAGGGCAGTCACATTCTTCTAACCTCTTTTCAACTCACGGATTATAACGAGGTTATAATGAAGTTAAGAGCTTAGTGGCCCTCTTGGAAACTGAACTGAGTATCAGTGAACAGATTATTACTTTGCAAGTGGCACTTGATAACACCATTGACCACTTCTATTTCTTTATTGGACAGTAGATTGATGGGCAGCATTTACCCAGGTTGAATTTGTCCTGCTTTATGTATATAGGACATTACTGGACAGTTTTAATATTGTTTGATAGATGCCTGTAAGAGTGGTAGAGGCAGAAACCCTCATAACATTTAATTTCAGATATCTTCCAACATAATCTAAGGAAACTGACACTTGAGAAACAATTATGTTTCATAAACCTCATAACAAGTAGAAAGCAAATACATGCTTAGTTACTTGTAGGTCCTCCCCAGAGCGGCTACCCCTCTTTTGACTAGTTTAGTCTCACCTTGACAAATCAAATGCATCTATAAACTGAATCATTTCGCATGATTGTTTTATATTCCATCTTCAAAATGATGCAACCTGTTTCCGATACTAGCACAGCAACTTGAGAGCTTAAAAGCAAGGTATTCTGCAAGATCCTGGGTTTTTCTGTGCCTGAATATTATGAACGTTGGCTGCAAACCCTTTATTTATACACCTTGTTCTAATTGACTACTAAACACAAATAACAAACAAAAGCAAAATGCCGTTGATGCTGGAAATCTGTAACAAACACATGGTGGAGGAATTCAGCAGGTCTGGCAGTGTCTGTGGAGGGAAGCAAAGTTAATGTTTTGAATCTGGTATGACTCTTCTTCAGCTACAAATAGCAGTCTCTTTAAGAAAAGCAAACACTTCACAGAGAGCAAATTTTAATATCTTGCAGCCATTCTGATTTTTTTTTGTTACAGAAATTGGCATTTCGTATAGAAGTTGACTGTCAGCTCTTTTCAAATGAACCAAGATCTTGTCTAGTCCACATAAAATATTCAAAAGCACAGAGGAATTCTTCCTGGTGTTCTGACTAATATTTATTCCTCAACTAACATTAATAAACTGATTGTTTTATCGCTATCGTATTGCTATTTATGGGACACTGCTGTACCTTTGGTTGCCCTTCTATAGGAAGGATGTTATTAAAATTGAGAGGGTGCAGAAAAGATTTACAAAGATATTGCTGGGATTAGATGGTTTGAGATATAGGGAAAGGCTGAATAGGCTGGAGTTTTTTTCCCTCGAGCATCAGAAGGGGAACCTTCTAAAGGTTTATCAAATCATGAGAGCCGTGAATAACGTGAATCACCAAGGTCATTTCCTCAGGGCATGGGAGTCCAAAACTAGAGGACATAGATTTAAGGTCAGAGGGGAAAGATTTAAAAAGGACTTGAGGTTTTTCACACAGAGGGCAGTGCATGTATTGAATGAGCTGCCTGAGGAAGTGATGGAGGTGGGTAAAATACATGATTTAAAAGTATAAACGCACATCAGAGGGTTGGTGCAAACTTGATGGAGCAAATGACCTCTATCTGCATAGGGATTCTATGATTCTATGAACTGCTCAGCCTAATTATTAAAACCCAATACTGAATCTCAGAACAATCAGATTCAGAACCTTAAATTAACCGTTGATTAATAATTTGTAATGTTTAGAATAGACAATTGCTTAACCATTCTATATCTTCAGGTACACATATTCACAACATTGACAGGAAAAACCTTTTACTTGGCTACTTAGAGAACATGTTCCAAGAGACATTGAACTGTATTTTTGTGTTGGTTGTGTTTCCAGTCCGTGAGTTAAAATGTGAATAAATCACCTTCACATAATGGGATGCAACATGTTTTCACAAACAATTATTTCATATTGTCTATTCTGCAACCCCTCCCATTTCCCCCCACTAATGATCTATCACCTTCCCTGACTACCTCAAATGTTCTGGAGCTGTTTAAGTGGAATTGTTTCCCAATGTTGCATATCAATGGAGTGATGTAGAGATGTAGCATTGTAGGGATGGCCAAGTGCACCATCCAGCTTCTGTTGTAGTCCCAAGGCCAATTTCTTTCAAAAGACAACCAAGGACCTAGTGAGAAGGTGGTGTTTTAGTATTATTTAAATTTTTTGAACTCCAATTTATCAAGAACTTTGTTGTTAGCTCAGAATGCATTTTTATCATTCATTATTGCTATGCATTTGCTAAAAAGAATTTACAGTTAAAAGAATTGCATGGGTTAAGGGGAAAAGCACCTGCTAATAGAATCACAATTACTGTAAAGCAAGTGATGCAAGAAACCAGCTCAGAATTTGGAAAAATTTGTTAGCAAAATCAAATAAGGTAACGATGGAAAATTTTGGCAACATATCCTTGCTTGTCAATGGCCTCAGTTTTATACTGGGGGATCCATACATCAAAGGGTGACAATGATGATAATGAAAACTTTGACTGTAGTGTTAGCCTGGAACACTGCATGGGGTCTTTGAAGTGTTGAATTGCAGCAAAAATGGAGTAAACATGTCTGTTTATATCTATCATTCATTATTAAAAATGAACTAATATATATATATATATATTAGATATTTAATTGTGAAATCTTTGTGAATGACTATCACATGTGTTAACTTAGATAGAGATGTACAGCATGGAAACAGACCAATGGGTCCAATTCGTCCATGCCAACCAGATATCCTAAATTAATCTAGTCCCATTTGCCAGCATTTTGCCCATATCTCTCTAAACTCTTCCTATTCATATACCCATCCAGATGCCTTTTAAATGTTGTAATTGTACTAGCCTCTACCACTTCGCCTGGCAGCTCATTCCATACATGCACCGCCCTGTGCATGAAAATGTTGCTCCTTAGGTCCCTTTCACATTTTTCCCCTCTCACTCTAGTTCTGGACTCCGCAACCCCAGAGAAAAGATCTTGTCTATTTACTCTATCCATGCCCTTCGTGATTTTATAAATCTCTATAAGATCACTCCTCAGCCTCTGCTGCTGCCTGGGAAAACAGCCCCAGCCGATTCAACTTCTCCCTATAGCTCAAATCCTCCAACCCTGGCAACATCCTTGTAAATCTTTTCTGAACCCTTTCAAGTTTCACAACATCCTTCTGATAGCAGAGAGACTAGAATTGCTCACAATATTCTAAAAGTGGCCTAACCAATGTCCTGTACAGCCGCAGCATGACCTCCTAACTCCTAATTCACTGCTTTGACTAATAAAGGAAAGCCTTCTTCATGATCCTATCTACCTGTGACTCCACTTTCAAGGAACTATGAACCTGCTTCAAGGTCTCTTTGTTCAGCAGCACTCCCTTGGACCTTACCATTTAGTGTATAAGTCCCACCCTGATTTGCCTTTCCAAAATGCAGCACCTCACATTTATCTAAATTAAACTCCATCTGTCACTCCTCAGTCCATTGGCCCATCTGAACTAGGTCCTGTTGTAATCCGAGGTAACCTTCTTCACTGTCTTTGACTCCTCAAATTTTGGTGTCTTCTGCAAAATTACTAACTATACCTCCGACATTCACATACAAATCATTTATAAAATGATGAAAAGGAGTGGACCCGGCGCTAATCCTTGTGGCACACCACTGGTCACAGACTTCCAACCTGAAAAACTCTCCACCACCACTCTCTGCCTTCGAGCCAGTTCTGTATCCAAATAGCTAGTTCTCCCTGTATTCCATTTGATCTAACCTTGCTAACCAGTCTACCATGAGGAACCTTGTTGAATGCCTTACTGCAGTCCATCCAGACCATTTCCACCACTCTGCCCTCATCAATCCTCTTCGTTACTTTTTCAAAAAACTCAATTGTTAGTGAGACATGATATCCCACGCACAAAGCCATATTGACAATCCCTGATCAGTCCTTGCCTTTCCAAATGCATGTAAATCCTGTCCCTCAGGATTCCCTCCAACAACTTGCCCACCACCAATGTCAGGCTCACCGGTCTATAGTTCCCTCACTTTTCCTTAACACCTTTCTTAAGTAGTTGCACCATGTCAGCCAACCGCCAGTCTTCTGGCACCTCACCTGTGACTATTGGTGATGCAAATATCTCAGCAAGGGGCCCGGAAATCACTTCCCTAGCTTCCCATCAGAATTCTCAGTCAGGGCCTAGAGATTTATCCACCTTTATGCATTCCAAGACATCCAGCACCACCCCTCTGTAATATGGACATTTTTCAAGATGTCACCATTGTTATGAAGATGTGAGTGTACTGTACCTTTGAGAGTTAAAAGCAACAGAACTACCTGATAGAACCAAGTGTTCTGAAAAAAGATACAATGCACCAGCTACTGGGGTAGCTCGGGTATTTAGTTGCCTGGGAACAAAAGCAGATTTGAATTAGGCCAATCGGTTTAAATATACCCCAAAACAAATAGCAAACTCCAATCCAGTTTGGATTTAGTATATTGAAAATTTTAAAAGCCAGTGACACAATCTGATGCTTTGGGGTGTAAGACTGGGGGAAATTGAACAGTTGAGAGGAGAACTGACAAGTTACCAGTGTGTAAAAAGACTGCCTGCAAAATAGCTCTCTTAAAAGTACCTTTATCGTTCAGTAACCTGTGAAGCAGAAATCCCTAAGAAGAAGAAGAAAAGAAGACCAGCATTCAGAGAAAACGAAAGCTGTCTGGTTTTGAGATAAGAAGTTTTGTTTTGCAAATTGTAATTGGGAGTTTTATTGGACTAGTATTGTAGAAGGGAAGGTAAAAGATCGGTCAGTGTAAGGACTTGTGAATAGTTGTTAGTTAAGTGTTCTCTGTCATGCTTTAAGAAATAAAGTTGTGAATTTTTGCTTTAACTAGTTCTTGGCTTACCAAATTTTCACAGATTACTGCATGGAATAAATCTTTTCTGTTTTCTGGTTTTAAATTAAACAGGAGAGTTTACCCTGTGTTATAACACCATCTATTTCTCCACATTCTATATCTTCCTTGTCCTTCTCCACAACAAACACTGAAATATCTCCTCATCCCCTCTGGTTCCACACATAGGCTGCGTTGCTGATCTGTGAAGGACCCTATTCTCTCCTGAGTTACGTTTTTGTCCTTAATTTATTGATAAAATCCTTTTAGATTCTTCTTACCCCTATTTGCCAAAGCTATCTTATGTTCCCTTTTTGCCCTCTGGATTTCCCTCTTAAGTGTACTCTTCTAAGGATTCATTTGATCTCTGCTGTCTATACCTGACATATGCTTTCTTCTTTTTCTTAACTGAAACCTCAATTTCTCTAGTCATCAACCATTTTCTACACCTACCAGCCTTGCCTTTCACCCTAACAGGAACATATCTGGACTCTTGATATCTCATTTTGAAGGCTTCCAATTTTCCAGCCATCCTTTTACCTGCAAACATTCTCCCCAATCAACTTTTGAAAGTTCTTGCCTAATGCCCTCAAAATTGGTCTTCTTCTAATTTAGAATTTTAACTTTTTGATCCACACTATCCTTTTCTGTCACTATTTAAACACTAATAGAACTATAGGCGCTGATCCCAAAGTGCTCCCCCACTGACACCTCAGTCACTTGCCCTGCCTTATTTCCCAAGAATAGGTCAGGGTTTGCACCTTCTCAAGAAGGAACAGCCACATATTGAATCAGAAAACTTTCTTGTACACACTTAAATTCTTCGCCAACTAACACCATGACACCCAGTCTATGTTAAGAAAGTTAAATTAATAACCGTAGCACCCTGTTATTCTTCCAGATGACTGAGATCTCGTTACAAATTTATTTCACAATTTCCCTCTGACTATTGGGGAGTCTACAGTACAATCCCAATAAGGTGATCATCTCTTTCTTATTTCTCAGTTCCACCCAGGTAACTTCCCTGGATGTATTCCCAGGAATATCACCGCCCCCCCACCCCCACCCCCGGCTAAAAACAGAGGAATGTTATTCCTTATCAAAAACACCACTACCCCTCGTCTCTTGCTACCCCCCACCCCCAATATTCTATCCTTCCTATAGATGTTATTATTTGTCCATTTCTGAATCTTTAGATCATTATTGGAACCTAATCACCTATTTAGATTGCTGTAGCAGTTAAAGAATATTTCTAATATTGTGTCAGGGTCTCATTAGAGAGTCATAGAGATGTACAGCATGGAAACAGACCCTTCGGTCCAACCCGTCCATGCCGACCAAATATCCCAACCCAATCTAGTCCCACCTACCAGAACCTGGCCCATATCCCTCCAAACCCTTCCCATTCATATACCCATCCAAATGCCTTTTAAATGTTGCAATTGTACCAGCCTCCACCTTCCTCTGGCAACTCATTCCATACACGTACTATGCTCTGCATGAAAACGTTGCCCCTTAGGTCTATTTTATATCTTTCCCCTCTCACCCTAAACCTATGCCCTCTAGTTCTAGACTCCCCGACCCCAAGGAAAAGACTTTGCCTATTTATCTTATCCATGCCCCTCATAATTTTGTAAACCTC
>NC_057712.1:60198848-60219465 GCF_004010195.1 Chiloscyllium plagiosum | reverse complement strand
CACTTAACAAATTCCTCTCCATCTAAACCTTTAACATTATGGCAGTCTCAGTTTATGTTTGGAAAGTTAAAATCCCCTACCATAACCTCCCTATTATTCTTACAGATAGCTGAGTTCTCCTTACAAGTTTGTTTCTCAATTTCCCTTTGACTATTAGGGGGTCTATAATACAATCCTAATAAGGTGATCATCCCTTTCTTATTTCTCAGTTCCACCCAAATAACTTCCCTGGATGTGTTTCCAGGAATATCCTCCCTCAGCACAGCTGTAATGCTATCCCTTATCAAAAATGCCACTCCCCATCCTCACTTGCCTCCCTTTCTATCCTTCCTGTAGCATTTGTATCCTGGAACATTAAGCTCCCTGAGCCATGTTTCTGTAATTGCTATGATATCCCAGTCCCATGTTCCTAACCATGCCCTGAGTTCATCTGCCTTCCCTGTTAGGCCCCTTGCATTGAAATAAATGCAGGTTAATTTATTAGTCCTAACTTGTCCCTGCCTGCCCTGACTGTTTGACTTGTTTCTGTTCTCAACTGTACCAGTCTCAGATTGATCTCTTTCCTCACTATCTCCCTGGGTCCCACCCCCCACCTGACTAGTTTATATCCTCCTGTGTAACTCTATCAAATTTCCCTGCCAGTATATTAGTCCCCTTCCAATTTAGGTGCAATCCGTCCTTCTTGTACAGCTCACTTCTACCTCAAAAGAGATTCCAATGGTCAAAAAATGTGAATCCCTCTCCCATACACCAGCTCCTCAGCCATGCATTCATCTGCTCTATCCTCCTATTCCTGCCCTCACTAGCTCGTAGCACTGGGAGTAATCCAGATATTACTACCCTTGAGGACCTCCTTTTTAAATTTCTGCCTAACTCTCTGTCATCTGCTTTCAGAGTCTCAACCTTTTCTCTTCCTATGTCGTTGGTTTCAATGTGGATAGTGAACTCTTGCTGGCCCCTCTTCCCCAGAGAACATTCTGCACCCTCTCTGAAACATCCTTAATCCTGGCATCCGGGATGCAACACGCCATTCTGTTTTTTCACTGCTGGCCACAGAAACGTCTGGCTGTACCTTGGATTAGAGAATCCCCTGACACGATTGATCTCTTGGAACCCGATGTACCCCTTGTTGCATTCGAGCCAGTCTCAATACCAGAAACTTGGCTGTTCGTGCTACGTTCCCCTGAGAATCCATCACCCCCACAATTTCCAAAACAGCATACCTACGTGAAATGGGTATATGCACAAAAGAGTCCTGCACTAGCTGCCTACCTCTCTTACCTTTCCTGGAGTTAATCCATCTATGTGACTGTATCTGAGACTTTCCCCCCTTCCTATAACTGCCATCCATCACATACTGTTGCTGTTGCAAATTCCTCATCGCTACTATCTGTCTCTCCAACTCGATCTGATAAGATTCTCAGCCAACAGCATTTATTGCAGATATAATCCGCAGTAACCCTTAAGCTCGCTTTGAACTCCCATATCTGACAAGAAGTAAACACATAAGTAGTGTGAGTGCATAATTAATTTGCGATAATAACCTCTCAGCATAAAGTTCACATAGCCCCTCTGTCCTCTGGAAAGGAGCATGGACAGTGTAATTCAGCCCCTGTGTCTTTGGGCACTCCTGATTTCTAGATTATTGCCAGTTGGTGGAAATACATTAGAAATACTCAGAATAGTGATTGTCTCACATCATGTGATATATCTTTTATCATTATTTCAATTCATAACAGATTGGTTACTCTCTCATTGTGAGAATTTCAAAATGTTTTGTTCCTCTTCAGGTAGCAAGCATTTTCCAAATGACTAAAACTTCTTAACATTTTGAGGAATTATCAGAGCTCACATCCTTGGCTGTTTGCCGCATATAGCCGATCTGCTCCAGGCCCATGTCCAGCACTTGCTGTGATCATTTAAAATAGTGCTGTTAAATGCATGTCTGAAATTCTGATATGTGTTGTAAAACAAGTGTAGATATTTCAGATAATCAGAATGATAACGTAGTAGATTGAGCACAGTCTGCATAGATAAGATTGCATTTGCTAAGTACTTCAAAAAGGTATGTTTCCATACTCTAACGAACAACATGATGGAAAATATTTGTTTTCATGTAGCAATGTACATGTATTTGAAAGCATCTGCTGAAAGAATGGCAGCCCAACTGTTTATCAGCAGTAACACTCAGAGGAGAATGAGGCCTCGTATGAACATGATAAAGTTGGCAATATAAATGGGAATGATGGTAATGAAGAAAAGCAGTGATGCAATGTTTCAAGAATGATTCACCCAGTAATCAAAATCTGTAAAACCTTTTGGCCATCCATTTACAGGCCATTGTTAAAAATAACATCGCGGCAAGGTAAAACAGAGGACGGAGCAAGTTGAACACCTGATATCTATTACTTCTTTTTCGGATAAAACAAGGCTTTTTTAACATTTGGTGTTGTGCTGAATTTAAATGTTGTCAATTGTTTGCTCCCACAAAAAATAAAAACCAGTTAAGCTTAAATTCTACATTTGAAATCAGTACAACATGTCAGGTAATAAGGTACTATACTAGCTAGTATGATTTGTTCTCTAAGGAACACGAAGTTGAGAATTAATATGTAAATTGTTGTGGTGAAAGATTAATATGGAGGCTGATCACTTTGTGGTATGAAAACCCATTATTTTGCAGTAGGTTTTTAATAACCACATAATGAATAATCTTGAAATTACAAATACTGTTGAATCATCAATATTAAAGACTGACTTACTAGCACTTACATAGTCACAATGCACATTCTGGTTTATAAATAGGCAGGATATTTGATAGTGAGCTCTGGAATGATGTAATGCTACAACAACTGATATTGGAACAAGTGATGCATTTATATTTAATATCTTCCAAGTACACATGATTTTGGGCTGTTTGGAAGTTTGCTTATCGTTATTTCAAGGATGTTCTTTGTGATTGTGGAATTCTTTAAGATACACATTTGATCACAGAATTGGAAACAGCAGGCTGAACATTCTGCTTCTGAAAGTGGTGATCTTGGAGGTCAGAAGAACATCTAATTAGATGGGGTGTTGGTGATAAGTCTTGGGCAGGCTGGTTCATAGATACCTGTCTATCCTGCCACCAATAAAAACCAAGTCAATAAGTGAAAACTTAAAAGCCTAATCTCACCCCCTCTCGGATTAATCTAGCTGTAGGTGAGCCTGTTGGCATGTGACATTCTTAATAGTTAATAGCCTTAGGGCAGCTTGTCATCCAGACATGGTGGTGATTGGTTAGATGGGGGTGTTGGGATTTGGGGTCCTTTGGTCAAAGGAGACCAATGCCTCGATGTTAATGAACTGAACATTGGGCAGGGGGTGCTTGCTGGGAACCACGCCCCTCCCCCACCCCGCCTTCCTTGCTTCCATATCACATGTTTACTGGAATTATTCTTTCCAGCTTTAGCTGACGAAGTGAATCCACGTTTTATATATATATATGTAATGTGCGTGATACTATAAATGTGTGCGTGTGTGTCTGTATCTATACATGACACTAAAAGTAAAATCACCATAGTCCTATTCCTTCATTAGAGAGAGATGACCTGGTGGTTCAACCTGAAGGTCACCAAGCCTAAGGCAAAGAATAAGTCTGAGAAGGTGAGACCTTTATTATGATCTCAGCCAGTACAGGAATTGAACCCACACTGTTAGCGTCACTCTATCACAAACGAACCAACCAGCTAGCTATGCTAAGACACTCAGTGCTTCTGAATGACCACAACTTTTTCATGCAGAGGGTGGTACGTGTATGGAATCAGCTGCCAGAGGAAGTGGTGGAGGCAAGTACAATTGCAACATTTGAAAGGCATCTGGATGGGTATATGAATAGGAAGGGTTTGGAGGGATATGGACCAGGTGCTGGCAAGTGGGACTAGATTGGGTTGGGATATCTGGTCAGCATGGATGAGTTGGACTGAAGGGTTTGTTTCTGTGCTGTACATCTCTATGACTATGACTCCATGTCCTCAAAACATTTGAATTACATACAATTTCTATATATGTTATTCTAACACTGAAGTGGACCAATTAGCTGAAGTAGTTTGTCTTGTTTGTTTAACTTTCACTTGAACAAGACATTGTGACATTGGAAAGTGCAGATTGATTACTCGTACAATTTTAACCCTGACATTAAATTACAAAAAACAAGGGCAGGACTGATACAATCAATGGTGGGGCTTGGGTAGTGTTGTAGAACGGAAAGACCTAGGGGTTCCAATGCATAATTCTTTGAAACTTGCATCACAGTTAGACAAGATGGTTAAGAAGGCTTCGTTGCTCAGATCCTTGAGTACAGGAGATGGAATGTCATGTTGAGGTTGTACAGGATGTTGGTGAGGCCCCTTTTTGGAGTACTTTGTGCAGTTCTGGTCACCCTGTTATAGGAAAGATATTCTTAAACTGGGAGAGGATTCAGAAAAGATTTACTAGGAAGTTGCTGGGAATGGAGAGTTTGAGATATAAAAATAGACAGGAAAGATCGAGGCTTTTTTTCACTGGAGCATAGGAGGTTGAGGGGTGACCTTATTGAGGCTTATAAAATCATCAGCGCAAAGATAAGATGAGTCCCTAGGATGGAGCAGTTCAAACCTAGGGAGCATATTTTTAAGGTGAGAAGAGAAAGGTTTAAAAAGGACATGAGGGGCACCTTTTTTACACAGCGAGTAAGGAACAAACTGCCAGAGAAAGTGGTGGATACAGGTACAGTTAGAACATTTAAAAGATACTTGGATAAGTTTATGAACAGAATAAGTTCAGAGGGATATGGGCATAGTGCAAGCAGGTGGCACTAGTTTAGTTTGGTAACATAGGGTGGACTGGTTGGACCGAAGGGTTTGTTTCCATGCTGTAGGACTATAATAGGTCTGTGAAGAAAAATTATAAGGAATGGTGATGCATCCCACATCTAATAACTGAGTAAACTAGCTGACCAGGGATCCAGAAACAAATCTCAACCACAGAAGGGACCTCCCATGCCTCCAGGCCTGAAAGCAGCCAGCAACGTTCTAGAGGTTCTCGTGGCACAGATCTAAAGGCAGTAAGACCAGTGGCAGAGTGATGTCATGAGCTACAAGGTGAAGCAATAATGAATGATGAACCTGTACCATCTAAAATTCAATCAAAAATGTGTAATACCCAAGTGGAGTGGGAAAACAAATTTCAGTTCATAACTGCAAAAAATAAGTTTTTGCCTTGTGTGCCACTAAAGTACTATCAATAAATAAAAAGGTGAATTTGGACTGACACCCCTCACAGCTGTGCACAGTAAATTGAAGGATAGTTTTCCTTTGAACAGCACATTTCGGACAAAGAAAGTTGATGAACTGAAGGCTATTTGAAAGCTCAGTCATCCTTTTCTCTAAACCAGCAGCAAAAGGTAAGGCCTGTACTGAAGCATTTTTTCAAATTTGCCATCTTCTGGCAAAGTACCAGAAATCATTCTCAGATGGCTAAGTAATTAAAGCACCAATAAATGTGTTGATGTTATTACTACTACTTTGTTTTTAAAGTCTTTAAAGTTTCTATAGTAGCAAAATGAGTGGAATCTTTACCAAAGACATCTTTCAGCAACTACAGCAGGACCTGAAGGGCAGTGAATGTCTCTCACTTATTCTGATGTATCAATCAGCATAACTCATACAACCCAGCTCTTTGTTTTTATGCATGTCTTTTAAGATCATAACAAATTTGCATCTTGAAGTGAGGACAAAGGTTGAGAACATCTACAACAATTTCAAAAGATGTTTGCTTGAAAAATATTTCAATAAAGAAACTGATTTCCATCACAACCAATGGTGCACCAACCAAGGTTGGTGCAAGTGCAGGCTTTGTTGCATTTTGAAGAAATGATCCTGATTTCTGCTATTTTGTCCAATCCAGTAGCAAACATTAGTGTTGAAAATGTGTTGCTGGAAAAGTGCAGCATCCAAGGAGCAGGAGAATCGACTTTTCATGCCCGAAACGTCGATTCTCCTGCTCCTTGGATGCTGCCTGACCTGCTGCGCTTTTCCAGCAACACATTTTCAGCTCTGATCTCCAGCAGCTGTAGTCCTCACTTTCTCCACAAACATTAGTGTGTCAAGTTATGGACTTTTCTCATGTAGAAATGTTGTTAAGATTAAACTAATTTGAGCAGGAACCCCTCAGCACCACTTGTTGGAATCTTTACTCAATGAACTTGATACTCCTATGGTTAACTAACCCTTCATGCTGATGTGAGTTGGTTAGGTTGAGGGAAAGTTGGACAAAGATTTTTAGATCTGATGCCTGAAATTGTCAATCTTCTCAAATCAAGAAATGAAGTAAGCTGTCAGGCAAAGTGTGGTTGCTTGACTTCAGTTTCCTTACAGACTGAACGAGTTAAACTGTGAACTTGCAGGGAAAGGACGGAGACTGAGCTTTTATGATCACTGCTGTGAAAACATTCAAATTGAAACTTTGTGTGCGGTCCTCCCAGCTCAAAATCGAAATGTTGCGATAATTTCAGATTCTGGAGAAACTAATAGAGAATGCACAAAGAAAAGTGGTTTGACCCAGAAAACCTCTTTTCACACCTGAGGAATTCAACAGTCAGTTTCAGGAATTCAATGTGATGGGGCAAGTTGTCATATTTGTCTCAAATCCATTTCTTCAATGGGACATTGAAGATTGGCTTCAAAAGTCCATCAGGCTTTTGATTTATAAAAGCAGCGGAGTTGATCTGGAGATAATTACTACACAAAATAATGTTGGGCTGAATTTCATAAACAGAGAATGATATCCACTTATATCATTCTGTGCTTTAAAATGAAAGCTTACTTTGACTTCAGCATTCTCCTAATGAAGATAATTAAGTCGAAATGCTGTATCTGCCTCACAGTTACTCATTTGATTAACTGCATACAACTAGCAGACTTAAACTAGACCCTTCCTTGGCAACCTCTGCAAGACATGTCAGATCATTGACATGGATACGACCCATCACACATGGGAAACGCCCTCCCCCCCCCCCCCAACATGTACACAGCAGATACACATTTGACTCAGCCAGTGTTGTCTATCTCATATGCTTCAGGCAAGGATGCCCCAAGGCATGGTATATTGGCGAGACTATGAAGTCACTATGACAACCGATAAATGGATACCCTGCAACAATTGCCAGGCAGGAATGTTCCCTCCCAGTCGGGGAACACTTCAGTGACCAGGGACTAAATGCCTCCAGTTTTTTGGTAGTGTCCTTCAAGGCGGCTTTCGAGACACCACACTGCAGAATTACCAAGCAGACACTGATAACCAAATTTCGTACCCATGAAAATGGCCTCAACTGTGATCTTGGGATCATGTCGCACTACATATGACCCCACTACACTGTTCTGTACCTGTAAAATCTTACCTACTGTCCTTATTGATGTTCTGATACCATCACTTTGATAAATTATTATGATCTCTTTACCTTAAGTAGTTTGTACAGTTTTGGATTACTTATTACTTTGGCTAGATCCTTGGCATGCGACTCTTATACCTATCATGTTATTCCAGTCATTTGGTTTGTGTCCAGCAAAACCTCAATTTGCATTTTTTGAATTATTTCTCTGTCTCATTTAATCGGATTATAGGTTATCCCTTTGCTTGTTATTTAGTTGTTGACACTTTACTCACACCATCTGACACTTTTGATCATTTGCAGAGACTTATTATTCGACACTTCACTCACACCGTCTGTATGATCTTTTGACTTTCTGCCAATAAATTCTGTGGCTGTGTGCTTTTCTCCCTGATGAAGGAGCGTCGTTCCGAAAGTTAGTGTGCTTCCAATTAAACCTGTTGGACTATAACCTGGTGTTGTGTGATTTTTAACTTTGTACACCCCAGTCCAACACCGGCATCTCCAAATCGTATTTCCCTAGAGTCAACCACATCACTGTGATCTAGAGTCATATGTAGGCCAGAGCAAGAAGTCAGATTTCCTTCCCTGAAGGACATCAGTGAACCAGAGGGGTTTGCATAAAAATTATATGTGGTCATCATTAAATAAGCTTCAAATTTCAGATTTTTTAAAATACAGAATTCACCATCTGCCATGGTGTGATTCAAAACCATGTCCCTAGAACATTACCCTATGGTTCTTGATTATTGGTCCACTCATATTACCATTAAGAAATCAATAAATAAGGTTGTTTAATATTAATAAATTTTTGCTTTCTTAAGTATTATTTTGAGTGAATGTTGGGACTCTTTTAGTTTCAGTGATTTATTCAGAGATTGTTATGGACTATGCAATATTTATTGGCTCCCTCAATAGCTGCTGTTCTGCTTCAGACTAAGCAGCATATCCCTTATGTATTTCTTTTGTAAATATTACCTGTGAAAGTGGATTTTTTTTAAAAAGCTGCACATTGTACTCAGTATTCAGTGGATTAAAGATGCAGTTTTTCCTCTGTTTGGCAATGATAAGTTTCTCTACGGAGAGACTCTGACAGGAAGAGAAATTACTTCTTAAATCAATAATCTCGTGAACTGTGTGGTAGAAAATAAGTCGAATACATGCCAAGTACTGCTGTTCATTAAAGAGAAATGAATAAGGTTTATAATTACAATTTTTGTAATAATGTTTTGTTGGCTGAATTCTTTAATTATATATCACTAAAGCTAATAAAGTTGGGCGGCATGGTGGCACAGTGGTTAGCACTGCTGCCTCACAGCACCGAAGACCCAGGTTCAATTCCCGCCTCAGGCGACTGACTGTGTGGAGTTTGCACGTTCTCCCCGTGTCTGCGTGGGTTTCCTCCGGCTGCTCCGGTTTCCTCCCACAGTCCAAAGATGTGCAGGTCAGGTGAATTGGCCATGCTAAATTGCCCGTAGTGTTAGGTAAGGGGTAAATATAGGGGTATGGGTCGGTTGCGCTTGGGCGGGTTGATGTGGACTTGTTGGGCCGAAGGGCCTGTTTCCACACTGTATTGTAATCTAATCTACATAAGAATGTAAGCATTTTTAGGAACAGGTAAAAATGTTTAGATATGAATAAGCATGTATTGTTTTCATGGGTAACTTCATCTAGCCACCATTTGATACATCCCTCCATCTCTTCAAATTTGACTTTTGAAAATCTGTTTATTGTTTGCATTTGGTGACCTTTCTTTTAATTTATTCCACAATTCTACTGGGATTTATGCAAAAATGTTTTGTCAAACCATCCTTCTCAATCCTCACTTCCTCATTTTTAATCTGTGTCCCTTGATATTTGAACTGTTTATCTTAATGAACAATTTGCCCAGATCAGTTTAATAAATTTCCTCCTTAATCTTAAGAACATGAAGGAGATTACCTTGAAATCTCCTCTATTTCAGAGAATACAAGACCTACTTTGTAATCCACCCTCACAAACTAACTTCTTGATACTTGGTATCTTTTGTTTACTTCTGTAACTTCAGACCCCATACGTCTACATGTATTTTCTGTGTACTAACCTTTATTCCTGTTGTCTCTATTTTTATTTAGATTTTTGCCATTTTTCTTTGAAACTTTATCATTATAAATCATGCTTTCTGGTGAAATTTTCCATGGCAGCATTCCACTATATTTATGAATGAACTGCATCGTTCTATATAGGTTAGTTAAATTTGCCAGTTTTTTTTCTCTCATTAACTGAAAGATCTGTGTCCAAAATAAGATTTTGAATAAAATTGAAAAATACTAGTTTTTTTTATGAAGTTAAAAAATCACACAAAACCCAGATTATAGTCCAACTGGTTTATTTGGAGGCATTAGCTTTCGAAGCGCTGCTTCTTTATCAGGTGGTTGTCACTGAAGCAGCACTTCGAAAGGTTGGGCTAGAACCTGGTGTTGTGTGATTTTTAACTTTGTCCACTCCAGTCCAACACTGGCTTCTCCACATCATTTTATGAAGTGGATGCAAAAGTGGAATGGAGTGATTCAATACTGTTTAAGTAAATTATTGAATGGTATCTGTAACTTACCATTTGTCTTTTAGTAATGTTTAATTAAAGGCTTTTTTAATCTTAAAAGTTGTGGCTTATATTTGATGGCTATTAATTTGTTGTTGGAATGTTTGGGATGGTACTGCAGCTGAAGTCTTCAAAGCTTTTACTCAAATCAGGGTTCTGACTCCACACTCATCCTATGGATTCACGAGGAAGAAGACTCCTCACCGCTCCCTGCCTGATTACAGGAAAACGACAAATGCACATTCAAGAAGGGATATTAATTGTGCTGTGAAGTCCATCAAGGTTTCATCTTTTGTCAATTATAGAGAAAATTCAAACACATTTTATCCTGAACTGCCCAATTCCTGTGTCTGAAGATGCAACGTGGCTTTAAACTTTCCAAAGATAGATCTGACATGTTCTTTGTTCAAAACCCAGAACTGTTGAAACAATTTCAGGAATTTTTCATTGCATTCATGGACCTGACCACAGCATTTCACTCAAGGACGCCTTGAGGCATTTGAATGGTTCTCCAAAGAGTAAATGTTCTTGAGTTATTTAGAAGCAAGTTCTGCAGATGCTTGAGATAATAAAAGCAAAGTGCTGGAGAAACACAGCAGTATGGCAGCATCTGTAAAGAGAAAAAACAGAAGTAACATTTTAAGTCCAATATGGCTCTTCTTCAGAACTAAAGGAAGCTAGAAATCGGTGGCTTTAATGCTGTCGGGAGAGGAGAACACAAGGTGAATGTGCTCAGAGCAAAGGACAAAGGGAGTGTTAATGGTTGGTTGTAGGTGTTAATGATAGAAATATGTTATTCCACTGTGAGTGAACCTTTGCAAACAAGACACAGGGTTGGGTGGGAGAAGGGAGGTCAATGGAAGTGGTTTCAATCAAAATGGTGGAAAGTGTGTCTGAAGTTGTTGAACTCAATGTTGAATCTTGATGGGTGTAAAATGCCAAAGTGGAAAATGGGGTGCTGTTCCTCAAGGTTGCAATGGGCTTCACTGGATCACTGCAGCAGACCTAGAATGAAAATAAAAACAGAAATTGCTCGAAAGGCTCAACAGGTGTGGCATCACGTGTGAAGAGAAATCAGAGTTAACATTTTGGATTCAATGACCCTTCTTGTGGGTCTGTGGAAGGGTCTGAGAACTGAGGAAAGGTCACTGAACCCGAAATGTTATCTCTGATTTCTCTCCACACACGCTGTCAGACCTGCTGAGCCTTTCCAGCAATTTCTGTTTTTGTTTCTGATTTCCAGCATCTGCAGTTCTTTCAGTTTTTGCCGAGGATGGAAATGTTAGCATGAGAGAAAGATGGTGCATTACAATGATAAGCAACTGAACGTTCAGTCATTCTTACTGACAGAGCAGACATGTTCTGTAAAGCAGTCACCCAGTCTGTGTTTGGTCTTGCCAATGGAAAGGAGACCACATTGAGAGCAACAAATACACTGGATTAGATTGCAAGAAGTACAGCTAAACTGGTACTTTACCTGGAAGATGGTCTTGAGGCCTTTAACAGTGGGGAGGGAGGAGATAAAGTATAATGTTACACCTATGAGTACGTGGGAAGGTGAGGAAGTATTAAGAGTGATGGAAGTGTGAACCAGTGTGTCATGGAGGGAACAGTTCATGAAGGACTTTGAAAAGGGAGGGGAGGATAAGTTGCTTTTGGTTGTAGCATCCTGCTGGAGGTGGCAGAAATTGTGGAGAAAGATCCTTTGAATGTGAAGACTGGGGACACGGAAAATGAGGACAAGGGAAACTGTAATATTGTTCTGGGACAGAGTGGAAGAGGTGAGGGCAGAAGTGCAGAAAATGGGTTGGACTCAGCTGAGCACCCTGTCAACCATGATGGGAGATTTCTTGATTGAGGTAAAAGGGAAGACATTTCAGAATTACCATTGTGCAAGGTACAGATGCGATGGAAACAGGAACTGGGAAAATGAAATTGAGTCATTTTAGGATGAAGAGTGTGTGGAAATGTAGTTAGGAAGACTGTGGTGGAATTATGTGGTCAAGTGGTCAAATGGTGTCTTGTTCTATTAACCCATAAATGTCTGTCAGCTCTCACTAGTGCTTTATACCAACTTTATGTGCTGAAATTTAATGGCAAATAATTAATTGGTCCTTAATAAGACTAAGAAGAAAATGATATAGAATGAAGACTGTCAAAGGGACACAGTTTAAGAATAAGAGATATCACAGTCTGAGTATTTTTAGATGGTTGAATTCTCTTCACCAGGCTGAGTCATTGAATTTATAGAAAGCTGAGTTACATCAATTTTGATGGAAAAAAATCGAGGGGTATGTGGGGCAGACAACAAGGGGCAATTGAGACCATAATCAATTCAGGCCTGGTCTTATTGAATGGTGGAGCAAGCTCAAAGGGCCACAGGACTATTTTTATATCTAAATTCAACGTTTCTGTGCTCCTCTGTTCATCTGAAGTATATACGAATAAATTGAGCATATGCTGCCATGACTTTGCAAAAATTCATATTTTCAATTGTAAGACAATTCAAAATATTCGGTATTGTATTGCCACATTATAGGCTATTGCTTTTACTTATTTTCATTCCTTGTAAATAGACTTGTAGTTTCAAATTCATTGATCTCATTTGGCAGTGTGGTGTTTTGCAGCTCTTGTGTTCCACTGTGGACAATTCATGCAACATTTGGTATGAAAATTAATTGTTTAATCATGTGAAAATTAATCACATTGGTAACATGCATAGTGTCATATGTTTCAGAGCATTGGATACATAGATATGCTTCTGGAAATTACTTGCGCTGTGAACATGAATAAAAAAAATTTGAGGGTAAGTCCGAAGTGTGACAAGGCATTGAGCAAACCAAATGGATGAGAATCAGGGCAGCCATTCACTGCCATACTCTAAAAATATAGTCAATGAGGCTACAAATTTTGAATCTTAGAGTAATTCATATTTTCATGGCATAAGACTTAATGTATTGTCAATTTTGAACTGTACACTTATGTACAGTCAATATCAACAATTTGTATTTATGTAGCACCTTAAACATAACAAAATTTCCAAGAACCTTCATCCCAGCACTATAAAACAAAAATGACACCTCGCCACAATTATTAGAATTAGAATCCCTACAATGTGGAAACAGGCCATTTGGTCCAACAAATGCACACCAACCCTCAGAGTATCCCACCCAGACCTATTCCCCACCCTATTAGTCTACAATTCCCCTAACTAATGCACTTAGCCTACACATCCCTGAGTACTATGGGCAATTTAGCATGGCTAATTCACCTAAACTGCACATCTTTGGACTGTGGGAGGAAACTGGAGCACCCAGAGGAAACCCACACAGAGAATGGGCATGCTCCACACAGACAGTCGTCTGAGGCTGGAATTGAACCTGGGTCCCTGGCGCTCTGAGGCAGCAGTGCTAACCACTGAGTCACCATGCTGTCCACATATATTAAGGATACAGGAAATCCTCTGTATCCATGAGTTCATGACTAGCAAATTTGCCTATACGAGCTAAAATGTAAGTAGCAACAAAATTCAACATCTGCAGGCAACTCGATTATCTGCGATTTTTAAACTATTTTTAACCTGTATTTTTAATGGGCTCCGCACTCTCAAATTTCAGCATTTGCAAGGGTTCTCAGAAACACAATGACCATATATTAGGTGAGCTGACTACAGTCATGGTTCTGAAGAGATTAATGGTCATGTACATTGGCTCCTCTATTGATATCACACACAGTCAATGGTGTAGACAAGAAGTTCTACTCTAATCTTTGGAGGGAATCAGATATATTTGTGCCAGCTCCCTAGGGTCCTAAGGAATATAGTTATATTTAGTGTTATCATGCAATAAACCTTCTTTTTATCTAAGAACAATGCCTCTTCTGTAGGTTCTCTACTGTGGTGTAACTTTTACCACTAACCACAAGACTGATCCAGGACAAAATAAAAAAACAAATAAGGAGTGAGGGCTGTGAACTACCTCAAACAATTCTTCACCAGTGCATCATACTAATAGAGCTGGCAAATGTCATGCGGTACCAGGAATGATCATCAAAAAAAGCCCAATGATCAAAACCTTGGTCAAAAGTGCAGGCTATAAAGGGTGTACCAGAACAGTAAAGCAAGTTAAGTGTGTGGAGAAGTGTAGGGAAGGTATTTCAGAACCTTAGACCTAGGCAACTGAATGCACATTGACCAATGGTGGAACAATTTATAACAGGGATAGTCATGAGGCCAGAATTAGAGGACTGAAGATATCTTAGATTTGTGAACCGGAGAAGATTACAGAGATGGAGAGGCATGAGGACATGAATGATTTGAAAATAGTAATCAGAATGTAAAAATCAAAACATTACTAGACCAGGAACGAATGTAGGCCAGCAAATACAAGTAAAGGGGAACAAGACTTGACGTGAGTTGAGACGTGGACCACAGTTTTATGACCTTGAGTTTATACAGGGTCAAATATGGGACACCAAACAGGAGTGATTTGGAATAATCCAGTTTGGCTGTTTCTGTTTAAGCTGTCACTTTAGGATGTTCTACTAGTTCTCCACTCCAAAGTTTTTGTAACAATTGATCCAGTTTAACACTCTACAGCATAAAATCACTTAGAAGTAAGTTGTAGAAGGCATAACTTGTGGCAAATGTTAATGCATTTGCAGTCAAAAGTCAATAACTACAGGTCTCCTGTTTACAGTAATCAAAGTGCACTAAATCCACTTTAATGCTATTAAGGGCTGCAGCTGCTCATGGATTAATTCCATCATCGATATCATAGCTTGTGGATTAGGAAGAATTTTCCAGAGCTTTAGAAAGAGGTTTGACTTTCAAGGTCAATTTTGATATAACTCCATCAGTGTGCACTAGATAACTCTCCTCCAAGTCAATGGTTCTTTGTGATTTGTGGGATGTTAGTGTAAATCTGGTACACAGTTTCAGTTAAAAGAAAATGTGTTGACCTCCTCCAGTTGTATTTACAAACTGGCAGGGTTAAAGCTCTGTCAAATTCACAAATATAGAAACATGATACAAATTCTGGCAGAATCCTGTTATGTGAATGTTGACCAGGTCCCACTTTATTTCTAAGTTATCATAACATACTAAAAGTTGCCCCATAGTTTCCAGGGATATGCAGGTTTGTTGGATTAGCCATGATAAAAACACCATGCGGGGTTACAGGGATAGGGCATATGTGGGTCTGGATGGGTTGCTCTTCAGAGGGTTGGTGCAGACTCAATGGGCCAATGGTCTCTTTATGTACTGTAGTGATTCTATGATTTTGTTAATAAAGGAATATATGTCTCATATCAGTGGTTCTCAAATTCAGATCAATCTACTAATCCCACATTGTTCTATAGAGACTTTCCAGGAAATCTATATTTCAGACCTGACTTTGTAGGTGGGTGTTAGAGTTGAGAGTGTTGTAGCCAGGTCTAATTGTATGAGTAGCAGCTGGAGCTGTGGTCTGCTCATCCTGTGCTCCTACTGTACCTCAGCTCCCCAGTCCTTTTTCCAAGCTTTGCATCTCCTATGCTTCTGCTGTCTTCAGGCTCCTGTCTTTCCCAGCTCTGCTTTCAAGTTTTCTTTTTAGTTTTTAGAACTTAGGTTTTGAGAGGACATTTGACAAAGTTCCCATATAAGGCTATTGCGCAAAGTAGGAGTTCATGTCTAAATAGCATAAACAGAAGATTGGCTGCCTGACAGAAAACAGAGTACGCATAAATAGGTCTTCCTCAGATTGACACAATATAATTACAATTTATGTCAGTGATTCAGATGAGGGAATCCAAGGTATGTTGTCAAAATTTGCAAATGATACAAACATAAGTATGTTGTGAGGATGATTTAACAAGGATGCAGTCTGTGATAGGTTGGTTAAGTGAGTGGGCAGAAAGTTGGCAGATACAGTATAATGTGAGAAAAGGTGAAATTGTTCACTATGGCAGGAAGAATGAAAAAGCAGAGCCTAATTGAAATGATTTTATAAATGCTTAAACGATTTAGCAAAGTCAGAGTAGTATTAATGGAGGATTTTCATCTTAACATACACTGGGAGAGACAGACAAGTATCTACCTGAAAGGTTGTAAATTTCTGGAGTGTATCCGAGATAGTGTCCTACAGTAATATATCTTGGATGCGACAAGGGGACAAGCAATACTGTATCTACAAATGAGCAATTAAGCCTGATTTAATTCGTGACCTTGTGCATTTTGGTAAAACGAACAAGGGGAGGACTTGTACAGTTAATGGTAGGGGTCTGTGGAGTGTTGTTGAACAGAAAGATATTCGGGTTCAGATACATAGTTCTTGAAAATTGTGTCACAGGTATACAGGATGGTAAGGAAGGTGTTAGGCACACTTGCCTTCATTTCTCAGACCATTGAATATAGGAGTTAGGATGCCATGTTGTACTTGTACAGGACATTGGTGAGGCCACTTTTAGAGTACTGTGTACAGTTCTGGTCGATCTGCTGTAGGAAGGATATTATTAATTTGAAGATGTTACCAGTACTGGTGAATTTGAGTTATAAGGAGAGGCTGGAGAGACTGGAACTCTTTTCCACTGGAGCATAGGAGGTTGAAGGGTAACCTTATAGAGCTTTATAAAATCACAGGTGGCATAGATAAAATGACAAGCAAAGGTCTCTTCTCCATGGTAGTGGAGTTCAAAATTAGAAGGCATGGTTTTAAAGTGGGCTGAAAAAAACTTAAAAGGGACCTGAGGAGCAACTTTATCACACAATGGGTGGTTGCTACCTGGAATGAACTGTCAGAGGAAGTGGTAGATGCAGGTACAGTAACAACATTTAAAGGACATTTGAACTGGTCCATAAATAGAAAATGATTAGCGGGATGTGGGCAAAATGCAGGCAAATGGGATTAGTTTAATTTGGGGCATGATAAAGGAAAAACATGCAAAGACATTTCAAGCTGAATTCAATGTCAGACATAATACTGCTTGGCTGGAGAAAGAAAGCTGAAAAAATTAAAATATAAGAGTAGAAATTGGAATGGTAACACCAAAAAGTTATAACGTGGATAATATTTCAGGATTAGAGAAGGTGTTGATTTAGTTAAAGCTGGCACAAAGATAGCATCAAGTAAAGGAGATTTTATTGAGAAAGCTGTGATTGCCAGTCAAATGGATTACATATTCTGGAGTTTGTATTTTGTTTATGGACAATTCTATAAAAACAATTTTAGGATTTTACAATTCACATTTTGGTTTTGAAATTGGTAATCAATAGTCAAGTAGGTGTCAAAAAAAATTGGAAGTACAACATATGATCACTTAGCATATGAAACATACTATAGTAATACACATATAGAGTCAACCACAACTTGGAACAGTAATGTTTGCATGTAAGCCTAAATTTAAACAGGATTATGCTGTTATGCTGCCAAAATTGACAGGGACCCAGAAGTGTCAACATTATGAGGTAATACTGTAATTACAACCCATTACATATACAGAGGCGTCGGGTGGTGAGGGAGCGGTGGTGAAGGAGGCCCAGGACCTGCATGTTCTCAGCAGAGTGAGAGCCACCAAGATCATTTATTGTATCCGTTGCTCCCGATGCAGTCTCCTCTACATTGGGGAGACTGGACGCCTCCAAGCAGAGTGCTTTAGGGAACATCACTGGGACACCGCACCAATCAACTCCACCGCCCTGTGGCTCAATATTTCAACTCCCCCTCCCACTGTGCCAAGGACATGCAGGTCCTGGGCCACCTCCACCGCCGCTCCCTCACCACCCGACGCCTGGAGGAAGAACGCCTCATCTTCCGCCTCGGAACACTTCAACCCCTTGGCATCAGTGTGGATTTCACCAGTTTCCTCATTTCCCCTTCCCCCACCTCACCCCAGCTCGCAGGCACCCTGCCTCTATTCCTGATGAAGGGCTTTTGCCCGGAACGTCGATCTTCCTGCTCCTCGGATGCTGCCTGACCTGCTGTGCTTTTCCAGCACCACTCTAATCTAGACTCTGGTTTCTAGCATCTGCAGTCCTTGTTTTTACCATTATATATACAGCTTATGTGTGACATCAGATAAGGTATTGGTATTCTGGTCTTCCAAATACTGGCCAGACCTTTACTGGAGAAGTACTAAGCAAGATGAAACACTGGCAATTGAAGAAAAGAATAAAAATAAAACATTCTGCACTAAGAAAGACACTAGACACTTTTTAATGATCTTTGTTGTGAAATGATGGAAAGGTACCTAATTTTGAAGGACTTTTATCCTTGAGACCTTCCCATCAGCAACATCAAAATAGTTTGTACATTGCCATAAATCTATTGCATCTAATCAGAGTAAACAATAGAATATTGCACACTGATACAGAATTACAAATAGTGAACACAGATTCATGTTAGGAAGAACTGAAATTTCACAAATTTTAACCTTGACTGCTCTCCCAGATTCCTAAATTAGCTGTGCATAGTAAGGGGAGGATAGCGAGTGCAAACTTATGTAATACATCAATATAAATTAGGTGCAGGAGTTTGTCATTTGTCCCATTTAAGCCTGCTTCGGCATTTGGTATGATCATGGTTGATCTGATTGTGGTCTTAACTCCATTTTCCTTTCTGCCCCAATACTCTTTGACTATTATTAGTCAAGAATCTATCTACCTCTGCTTTAAAAATGTTTACTTTCCCTACTTCCACCACTGTCTCGAAGAAGAGTTTCACTGACATGTGACCCTCTGAGACAAAGGATTTATCCATATCTCCATCTTAAATTGGAGATCCCTTACTTTAAAACAGTGTCCCCTTTTTTTAATCTTTCCCACAAGAAGAAACATCCTTTCAGGTCTCCTCAGGTCCCATTTCAATAAGAACATTTCCGCTATTGAACTTTCCTTCTGAGATAACCCTTTCATCCCTAGAATCTTCTCTGAACTGCTTCCAATGCGGACACAGTAAGCTCCCCGTTAACCAGCATGTACGGGGAAAGGTGGGGGGAAGGAGTTACATGAATCTGCCATTAGATTGACTGAATTAAAGGCGTAGGATCAACCACAATCAAGTTGTAAAACATGTTTTGGACCAGAGCACACAAGAGGAATATCTTTCTACAAGCAAATAGTGCGAGGAGAGGTAAGATTAATACGGGGAAGTCAATAAGGTTGGATAGTTTTACAAAAAGAATGTCATGGGGACATAGAAAAAGGGGAATTTATTTAAGTATCTTAAAAGAGAAGATGCAATTTTGCAAAATAAAGTAACACTATACCAAAGTTAATAAGCTGTGGAGATTTTTTTTCACAAAGAGAATTAAGTTTGCCTGTGTGAACATGAATAGACAGAGAATCAGTGTTGCTTTTATTGAATGAAGTGTGTTCATGAAAGTTTATTTTCATTGATGTGGATGCCACAAGTAAGTCTAGCATTTATTGTCCGTGAGATGAAAGTAGTGACCTGCCTTCTTAAAGTAATTCCTTAATGCTGTTTGGCTGTGTTTCAGGATTTTGACACAGCAATGATTAAAGAATTAATATTTGCAAATCAGCTAATGACATGCAAATCTAAGGGGAAATTAGAGTGGGGTTCCCATTTATTAACCATTAACCATGATCCAGGCCTGTGGCAGAAACAAAGCCATGCACGTGTTATTAAAGTCATGGACATATGATTAGAAAATCTTGAAGTTCAAATAACACAATTAAAATTTAGACTGCTGTGCACTTTTTAGGTGAATTTCATACATTTTTGGTCATGAACTTACACAGTTTGTTCTGTGACATTCATCGAAAATATCATTGGGACTTGTTTGATGTGATCATAACTTTCAATATTGCTTTCACTCAATCAGGCACCTCATCAATGCTTCTCTGTGGCTTTGGCTCAATTCCTACCTGCACGGCATTTCTTAAGCGGTGTTGATTGTAAAACACAAATCAGTCTGGCCACTGAGCAAACCAGAGCAAACAAGATCATTAGTGTTCTTTAAAGTCAGAAATAAATTTTGATCTGACAACATTGTGATTTGCATTATGTGATCAGTTTGAGAATCCAGACATTCTTCCAGCTTCTTTCCTTTTGATAACTTTCTTTAATCTTGGCCACTGCATATTGTTTAGTGAGCTTTGAAACACATTTCATGATCACAATATTCCCATGATTCATCTTCATCAGTTGCATATATTGAATCACTCTGGTCCCGACAATAGATTGAAGTTCACTTTCATTCTTTGAAGACCATTGCTAAATTTCTCATCTTCGCATTCTTGAGTTAAAATGTTGTAGTACCACATTGGTTTTTTTCTATTAACCTTTTATTTCTAATCAACCTGTTCAGAGATGTTATTGCACACCTCTGAACCAGGTGGGACTTGACCTGTGCCTCCCAGTTCAGCAGTACGGACACTATAACTGTACCACAAGAGAGCCCTTGCATTGGTACGTTTATGCAAATATATGGAGCAGGAGCAGGAGTAGGCCATCCATCATGGCCACTCCCACAGCCACTTCCGGCCCTCACATCATCACTGATGCCACACACTCAGTGACTTCCGCCACCCCTACTGCTGTGTCTGCCACCACTTCCGCCCCCACCAGCACCACTCACCTGCATTCTGCTGACACGCCCCCCACAGACCCCACTGTCACTATCCCCACCCC
>NC_057712.1:60173866-60196017 GCF_004010195.1 Chiloscyllium plagiosum | reverse complement strand
CAATCCACTCCACCCTCCTCCCTGACCTATCACCTTCATCCCCTCCCCCACTCACCTATTGTACTCTATGCTACTTTCTCCCCGCCCCACCCTCCTCTGTATTATCTCTCCACCCTACAGGCACTCTGCCTGTCTTCCTGATGAAGGGCTTTTGCCTGTCCTCGGATGCTGCCTGAATTGCTGTGCTCTTCCAGCACTACTGATCCAGAATCTAGTTTCCAGCATCTGCAGTCATTGTTTTTACCTCATTTGACTCATCAAGTCTACTCCACAATCTAATAAGTTCTTGGCTGATCTGATTACTCCACATTCTCAGTTATCCTCAATAAACTTTTACACTTTTCTTTATTAAGAATATATCCACCTCTGCTTTAACAAGGTTCAGACATTCTGCTTTCACTGTCCTTAGAGAAAGAGAGTCCCAAATACTTACAATCCTTATAAGAAAAAAATTTCTGTGCATGTCTGTTTAAATGAACTTTACTTTGAAACAGGGACCCTGGGTTTAGATACTCCCAGAAGCGGAAACATCCCTTCTATATATACCCCTTTTCCAATTTCTATCCAATCTTTTCCAATCAAATTGTTGAAACTGTTCTTGTGACTTCTTTCTCCAGCTTCTCCAATGCCTTCACATACTTCTTGATGTGTGTGTCCTATATAAATGCAACATGAGCTATTTGCATTTGTGTTCAATACTACTCTTAATAAAGCCTAGTTTACTGAATGCTTTATCTGTTCCCCAGCTATGTTTGTGTCTTCGTCGGGTACATGGAACATCCATCTTCGGCAGCTAAACCAGCATTCCCCACCTTTTCCTCCGCTACACTGATGACTGTATCGGCGCCACCTTGTGCTCCCAAGAAGAGGTTGAACAGTTCATCAACTTCACTAACATGTTCCACCTCGACCTTAAGTTCAACTGGACCATCTCAAACACCTCCCTCTCCTTTCTGGACTTCTCCATCTCCATTAATGGTGACCGACTCAACACGGACCTCTACTACATACCTAACGACTCCCACAGTTACCTGGACTACACCTCCTCCCATCCTGTCTCCTGTAAAAACATTATCCCTTACTCCCAATTCTTCCATGTCCGCCGCATCTGCTCCCAGGAGGACCAATACCACCACTGAACATACCAGATGACCTCCTTCTTCAAAGGCTTCAATTTCCCCTCCCACGTGATAGATGTCCTCCAGCACATCTCATTGACTTCCCGCACCTCCGCCCTCTAACCACACCCCTCCAACCGCAACAAGGACAGAATCCCCCAGTCCTCACCTTCCACCCCATCAAACTCCGGATACATCGCATCATCCTCTGCCATTTTCATCACCTACAAACAGACCCCACCACCAAGGAGATATTTCCCTTGCCACCCCTATCTGTGTTCTGTACAGACCATTCCCTCCGCGAATCTCTTGTCAGGTCCACACACCCCCACCAACGAACCCTCCCCTCCTGGCATCCTGCCTGCCACCGCAAGAATTGCAAGACCTGCACCCACACCTCCCCCCTCACCTTCATCAAAGGTGCCTTCCACATCCATCAAAGATTTACCTACACTTCTTTATACATCGTTTACTGTATCCATTGCTCCCGATGTGGTCTCCTCTACATTGGGAGGAGACATCTACTCGCAGAACACTTCAGAGAACATGTCCAGGACCTATGCATGAAACAATCCCACCGCTCTGTGGTTGAACACTTTAACTCCCCCTCCCACTCCCCCAAGGTCATGCAGGTCCTCGGCATCCTCCATCACCAAACCCTTACCACCCAATACCTGGAGGAAGAACGCTTCATCTTCCGCCTTGGGACCCTCCAACCACATGGGATCAATGTGGATTTCACCAGTTTCCTCATTTCCCCTCCCCTATCTTATTCCAGATCCAACCATCCAACTCAACACTGCCCTCTTGACCTGTCCTACCTGTTCATCTTCCTTCCCAACTATCCGCTCCATCCTCCTCTCCGATCTATCACCTTCACGCCCCACCTCTATCTACCTGTTGCATCTCAGCCACCTTCCCTGCAGCCTAAACCCCCCCCATTTATCTCTCATCCCCCTTGGCCCACAAGCCTCATTCCCGATGAAGAGCTTAAGCTTGAAACATCGATTCTCCTGCTCCTCGAATGCTACCTGACTGGCTGTGCTTTTCCAGCACGACACGTTTTGACACTGTTCTCTCAAACTGCCCTGCTATATTCAGTGATTCATGCACAGATTTCTCTGTGGTTGTACCGTCCTTTAGATTTGAGACCTTTGTTTTGTATTGTCACTCCATGATTATCCTACTAAAATAAATAGCTTCACCTTTCTCTACACTGAAATTCATCTTCCAACTGTCTGCCCTTTCCACCAACTTGTCTATGTCTTTTTGAAGTTTCACATTATTCTCTCACAGTTCATTATGCTTCCAGGCTTTATATCATATGTAAAGTTTGAAATGTGCATGGTACACCAAGGCATTGGTCATTATATATATATCAGGAAAAGGAACAATTTCAAAACTGCCCCTTGAGTAACTCCACTACAACTTTTATATGGATCAAAACACATTACTCATCAACATTAACTATTACTCTGTTTCATTAATTACTGTTGTCTGCTTTACAGATCACTTCACTTGGTCACTTCACTTGTCAAAACAGATTTTTTTGATTTGCTGATGCTTTTATTGGTCTGGGCCCTCAGCCAAGTATGTAGAATGAGGAAGGGTAGCAATCCACATGTGTGCTCCCCCATTTTATACAGCAATTGTGAAAATTGCTGATGCAGGGAATGGAATAGGAATCATGGAATTGGGTGCTGGCCCACCATTTTTTTGTTACTCCAAAGTGTTTCAACTCTGCAAAAACCTGTCTCTGACTCTTCTGTTCCCGACTGGCTTTGTTTCCATTTTGTTGAATATTCTAACCCTGAGGTTCAAACTTACTTGGTTCATCAAAAGGTCTTATTCATTCTGCAGTAGAACATTAACAATGGCAGTACGTTCAAGCTGGAATTCAGTTTTATTGTTATTAATGAACTTATTGCTTATTGAAACCAGAAGTTTCACCTGAGACACAATTTGTTTAATTTAAATAAAGTTTGCCCTATGTGGTATATAGGACTGGAAGGGCCAGAAAAGGTTCGTTCTTTGATTGCAATAAGCACTATCTAATATGATGATGCCATGAAGACTGTGCGGGACAGTAAAACAAGATATTGTGGGAGGTGAACTGAAAGTTACATCCCTCCAAAGGTCTTTGTAGTAATGCCGAGTCTATTTTTATAACCTTATAACTTACAAATTTTCTTAAAAAATTAATTTATTTTAAGTTATCCAAAATGGCACCGGAACACATCCAAATCATTTATATAAATGATGAAAAGCTGTGGATCCAGCACCAATCCTTGTGGCACACTGCTGGTCACAGGCCTCCAGTCTGAAAAGCAACCCTCCACCACCACCTATTAAGCTACCATTACTCCTATTAACATTGGCAAAATAGAGGTATTAGTCTGTGATGCTAACACAACTAAAGCTAAAGAATTTCTTTTAAGGAATAATTTTTTGAAATAAATCTAATTTTCTAAGAGTGGGTACATGTTTTGGACATTTGCCCATCTCTCTGCCACATAGGTTTGTTGCTCCACTAGTACCCTGCCTCCTCTCTTTAAGCAGCCAGCAGTCTGCCTTTGAATATTGTGCTCAATTCCAACTTCATGACAGTACTTCGGTACAACTCATCACTGAGCTCATTGATTATCCAATTAAAAAGTCCACATGTGAAGGTAATTGTGTGAATGACACAAAAGTTACGCGTGAACAAAACCCTGAAGTTAACCAAGTGTCGGATTCCCGACCCTAGTTTTACAATCTCAGCCTGTGTTGCTGTAGAAATCTGTTATTCTGGAGTTGACATTTTCTTCTTCTGTTTTATTTTTAAAACATTCTGGCTGATTCAGTGAGATATTTCCAGCTCTAAGGCATGTGACATTTATTATCAAGTTCCATTAATAGGAAAAGATTGCAGAGTTCTAGGAGATTTTGTGTTTATTTTCAGTATACTGCCAATTGCGTGAACATTTCCAAGTCAAATGTAAATGGACAACTTTCTGTCCTTTAAAATGTATACAAAGTTGCAATGTTGCTAGCTTCTCTTTGAAGGAAGCAGGAGAAAAGACCAAGTTACCGTTCAATGAAAGCATTCTTCTGGCTTATAGTGGACATAAATGTTCATGCCAACTCATTCTCCTTCCTGAAGCAAGAGCGAAGCATTGTAGCTGGAATGTGGAAAGAACCTATATTTAGATAGTACCTTTCATGTTTTCAAGGAGTCTCAAATTGCTATCCAGGCCTGAAATACTTTCAAAGCGTTGTCATTGTAAAGTAAAAATGACACTTGAAGTGAGGAAATATGAATATAATTTGTCACACCCATAGATAAATAACAAAATATTAAAATATTCACGATGGAGTGTTATTCATTTTCTCTCAGTATTACAAGTTCTGGATGATCTTGCAGGTATTGTGGAAAGGTGTGAGTGTTGAAGACAATAAAAATCCACTGAATAATGCCTGTTGAAAATCTACTTTTAATTGTCATGATAGTGTCCATTAATTTTAATGGGTGGGGAATTGTGGAAAGTGGACATCCAGATGGCTGGTATGTGCTCCCAGAAACTTTGCACCTGGAATAATGAAGAAGAATGTTTACCAATGAGAGAGTTAGGATTCTAAGAGGATGAACATTTCTGGGGCACATTAGCTTCTGTTATTTTTGTTGTCATGTGTTAATTATCTTCTCAAATTGTATTGTACTTTTCAATGTAGGTTTATCCATTTTTGACCTCTTTTTATAGTTTTGTATCTCACAGTATTTTTAATTAATCTGGTATTTTTCTTTTTCCATTCTTATCCTCCCTTCCAGATTGTCACTTACACTGATTGTTAGTCTGTTTTTAAATTACATTATTTTGCTTATGCATCTGTGAAAAAGCCATTATTTGTCTCAGTATATTTATAGCAACAAAAGGCTGTTTAAAATCTATTTTAAATAATATTAATAATAGAAAGGCAAATAATTAGTGAAATCATGATAAAAATATTAACACGTGCAATTTGCTTTCTTCACTCTGAAATAATAGTATTTCTGTTCAAATTCTGCTTGTTGCTCCAACATGACTCCATCTACAGAAGAATCAAGTGAAGTAGAAATGACTCATCTCTCCAGCTGCACTAAGATAATAATGAACACATTAAGTACAGTATTGTGGTTCAAGAAAATACTAAAGCTGTGGTTGTGAATTATCACCAGTTTTGTCTGAAGGGCCAAATAAGTGACCTTATCAAAGATATTAAAAACATTCAAGTTAATGAAGATTAATATTTATTAAAAACTCAGTATCAATAAACTACATGCCCAAAGAAATCTTTATTAAGCCACTTACTGTAATGAGAAAATTAGTACAAGTTCAAATTTATCACAAATGCGCAATCATTAACATTATTCACATTGTTGTCATACCTATAAATTATGGCAATGGTGAGGTTTATGATATTTCTTTGTGTGTTGGAGGCTCATAACTCTCAATCACTGCAGGTATAAATGAGCTACAGTTTCTCACAAGATTAACGAAATGTTGACATTCCTGTCTGCGTGGAATCTGCTGATTGTTTTACTACTTGGACTAAGTACAGCAAAGTTGGTGGAAATGTGATTTGAAAACAGACAATGATGGAAGCAGTTAACAGGTCAAGCAGCATCTGTAGAGAGAGAGGGGTAGAGTTCTGGTTAAGTGTTAATGATCTGATATACTGTACTAACTCTACCTACCTTTCTCTACAGATGCAGAGTGTTTTCAACATTTCCTGTTTTTATTGTAATGATCAATGTTTGTCTTCATTCTCTCCATATATTTTCTTCTTAAATATTGTTTTATTTCCTTTCTCTTTTCCCCCTCTTCTGAAAGCAGTGACTCAGACCGAAATGCAGTTTCATCAGCCAGCAGCTCTTCTTTGTCTCTTCGGTTTTCTAGAACTTTCCATAAATGGATTTTGTTTCCAAAACTTTTACCTTTTACTCCTTAATGGTCTGCATTTTAAAGTTATGTGACTTGAGCATTAATAAATATCTGTTCTTGCAGTAATCTTCTTACTGGATTATATGTGGCCTTGTGCATAATCACATCACATTGGCAGAAATCAGCACAGATTGGAGTTTTCACAGACTACTGTGACTATTCTGTTAAAAATTAAATGGTGCAGGGTAAAATACAAAATATGGAAACATTAGAAATATGTAACAATTCATAATGAATTACTTAACTTTAGTAAGAAATGTCTTCATTCAAAAAAAGAGGGTACCTTGGATTTTCTGATCGATGCTATTTATAATGTTTTTGAAATACCATTACATTAATATAACAGAAACTGGAAAATCTAAACTGGTTTTAGAAACAAAGTTCTAGTTGCTGACAGTGATTTCAATCAGTTCTCTGTCTCATACCTTTCCCAAACCGGGGTATGGTCACATAGCAGAAATTGCAAGAATTTTAGTCCTTTTTTGATCTAAACCATGTCATTTATTTCAGGGTGTTCCAAAAACTCATTTCACACCATAATATAGTGTTAATAATACAAAATTATTGATGCTTTGCAATATGAGTTAAACAAACATAAACAAAACAATACAGAGGCAACATTTGTGTTAGCCTACATCTAAGTATTTCTTAGTGATTTTAAATCGATCAATTGATGAATTTAATTACTTGGACTAATATTAATACTTTTCAACATTTTAACCACTTAATTCAAACAGCATGAGGCCAATCCTAACAAAATATCTTGACAAAATGACTTGTAGAATTTGAATGCTACAGTAGCATGGAACCTCTCTGGTCCTTTGAAGGCAAGTTTCCAATCTGGAGTGCTTCTTATGTTTCTATAATTGTATCTTGACAATATATAATTATTAGGTAAAAACAAGGACTGCAGATGCTAGAAACCAGAGTCTTGATCACAGTGGTGCTGGAAAAGCACAGCAGGCCAGGCAGCATCCGAAGAGCAGGAAAATCGACGTTTCGGGCAAAAGCCCTTCATCAGGAATACATAATTATTGTAAGCTATATTGGAGTTAACAGCAGTGCTTATATTAGGCATGTGCAAAACATATTCTATCTTGTGTCTTGTCAAATTTCTGCAGCATTGGAAATTTAGGCTATTGGCTCTATCTTTGATTATAAAAGGAAACAAAGAAAATTGACATTCACTTCTCCATCTATCATTTGCTTAGCTGTCAAAGTAACAGAGACAAATTGCTCAAACAAAACTTCTCAGTTTATTTGAGTATACTATACTTAGTACTGATACATTTCTTCACCTATATTTGCACTGTTTGTTCTGATTACTGTGCACACCTCATGCATTCTGTGTATTCCTTCATGAGATATGTTAATTTGGTTCACCTTGTCACTTCTGTGTGTTAACTGCTGGTGTATGATGCAGATATGTCCAAACCTATGCTTACTGACTGAAAGGGCTGCATAACTATTATTATTGCTTCAGGTAGAGTGGGGTTGATTTTATTAGAGACAATTTATGGAGAATAAGCTATTTTGTTTCCCTAGGGATTGGAACTGATTCTGTGGACAGTGGGATCTATACAAGTTGAATGGGTTGCACACCAGCAGGACAGGGACCAGTATCCTTGCAGGACATTTGTTAGTGCTGTGGAGAGGATTAAAGCTAGAGTAAAGGGAGACAGGAACCTGAGTGAGGAAATGAATGGGTGAAATAAAATGAAAATGAGGGATAGAAAAGTAGAAGGTAAAGTAGAAAGCAGAGGGAACAAGAGCTAGCATAAGTAAGGCTATTACAACTTTTTTGTACTACATCACAAAGACAAATTTAAATGTAATTTATTTTAATGCATGGAACATTCACAAGAAGAGAGACAAACTAATAGCACACATACTTGTAAATGGGAACAATATGATTGCGATTACAGAGAGATGGCTGCAGGGTGATCTGGGGAAGATGATGACTTTGATTATTTAAGACTGTTAATTCAGACACAAAAATAGACATTGCTGGAAAATCTCAGCAGGTCTGGCAGCATCTTCAGAACTCTGAAGAAGATGCTGCCAGAATTCTGAACCTGAAATGTTAACTCTGATTTCTCTCCACAGATCTGCCAGACCTGCAGAGATTTTCCAACAATTTCTGTTTTTGTTTCAGGTTTCCAGCATCTGCAGTTCTTTTGATTTTTTTTCCCGTATAGTATTAATCCGAAGATCCAGGCTAATATTCTGGGTTTGAATCCTGCAGTCGCAAATGCTGGAATTTGATTTCAAAAAAAGTCTAGAATTAAGAGCCTAATGATGACCATTAAACTATTGTTAATTGTCAGGAAAAGACTCATCTGACTCCCTAATGTCCTTTGGGGAAGGAAATTGCCCACTTACTTGGAGAAAATTGAGGACTACAGATGCTGGAGATCAGAGTCAAGAGTGTGGTGCTGGAAAAGCGCAGCAGGTCAGACAGCATTCAAGGAGCAAGAGAATTGACATTTCGGGCATAAGCCCTTCATCAGGAATGGGCTTATGCCTGAAACGTCGATTTTCCCTCTTCTCGAATGCTGTCTGACCTGCTGTGCTTTACCAGCACCACACTCTCAACTTTGCCCTCTTACCTGGTCTGACCTACATGTGACTTCATGTGGTTGACTCTTAACTGGCCTTAAACGTGAAGTCATCCAATCTGAAGCTAGTGCCCTAAACCTAATCTAAGGAAATTATTAAAGATTGAGGGGTGAGATGGCTGCAGTACACTGGACAGCTTCATTAAAAGCATAAGTAATTTGCAATATTTCATATATCAGGAACAGTTGCCTATATTGCAACAGTTATATGTTTCTTTCAGATAAACAAAACAGGAAAAGTTCTTGGTGATGGATAACAAAATAAATTAAGGATAGTATTAGACCCAAAGAGGAGCCATATAAAGATGCTTGAAAAAGTAACACCGAAACCAAAGTACTGGAGAATCTCAGAGGTCTAGCAACATCTGTGGAGACAAAAATGGATTAACATTTTGAGTTTATTATAATCCCTGTTTAAAACACAGGAGGAATAAATAGCTATTTAAGTTCCTTATTTGCCCTCCCTCTCACCTGTACTATGGGACTCTTGGGGTGCAGCAATAGTAACCCTACCTCTGGGTTAGAGTGTATGGGGCGCAAATCCCAGCTATCCTGACAGCATGTCACAACATGCACAAACAGGTTGTTTGAAAAATACTTTTCTAGGGGAGGCTTTAGGCATGCAAGAAGTTGGCACCTGTAGCTGTTAAAGCTGGTGTCAGGAAGGGGTGGACCTCCTTATTGAGCCCCTGGACTCAATGGAAATGCCCCCTAAATTCATCACACTTGTTTGGTCAACTGCTCTCGAAGGCGGAGATTTATCCCCTGAGATAGAGGAAAGTTCTTGCCTTAAGGCTATTCTGTTTTTCTCAGCAAATGTAAGAAGAAAAGTTTGGGCAACATGTTGGAGCATGCAAAAGCTAGAAACCTGAAACTGAGACTGAAAATTCTGGTAGCACACAATAGCTTAGTCAACTAATAAAAAAGCAAAAAGAGAAGTTTTGCACATTGGCTGTAATTCTTCACCCAGAGAGCATTTTGATGATGCATCTTTCTCTTTCAGACTGTGTCTGACCCTCTGTCTTTTTCCAGCATCTTTGGTATTGATTAGTATCCACTTCACATTAGCCTTAGATTTATATTCCAGGATGTGTTGAAGAAAGAGCACATATGTTCCATTCCTTTTGCAAGTATATTTCCCTTTGTGCTTTGACTCTGTTTCTTTTGTTTTTGCATTAAAATGGAAAGCAAAATATAGTTAGGTACAAAGGTGTGAGAAAACTATGTATGTGCATATGTGGGCTTTGCTACTAGAAGTAAAGGATTGAAGGTTAATGGTTGAGGATGGAAGGTTAATGGAGGCCAGAGGATAAGGAAAAACATATTGATTGCTAGTGCAAACTGATAACGAGAGAGAAGGAATGCCATGAATACCCTAGCTATGACTATTTGCCTTATCTGAGTGCTGCTTAACATCTGAATGAGTCCAATGATACAATTCTTCTCTGCAATAGATTTTATTAACCAGGGTAACAAGATGAATGCAAGCATTTAAGCTGGCTTAATAATTGTAGTGGAAACATAGACTGTCAATATAATCACAGAACATTCTAGCTCTGCAAAGCCAGGTCAGGAACTGAAGACAGAAGATAGGTTAATATTTCCAGTGCAGGTTTTTTTTCTGAATTTATGTTTCCAATTCGGTAATATTTCAAGTCTGCAAACCTGAATCTGGAAGAAGTGCTCAAAATCATCAAACTTTCTTTGGGACAGGTACAAATTGGAGCTGGGCTCACTGACCCTGGAAATGTTGAAGAGGTACCCATAGGGTTGTCAATATGGAGACAGGATATGGAAAAAGTGGCCTTAGTACTCTGGACTTGCAAAAAAAAATGTAAAATAAAAGCACAGTCCTTGAGCTCTCCCTTCGTCCTTTCGTAACACCTCCATGTCCCATGGCATCTCATGCCATCTCAAGTTCTCTAGCCATTAATAATAGCCCTACATATCTCTGGTGTCATTTTTTGCCCTTCTACTTGGCCCTCATAACCCTATGCTAACATTGTGTGAACTCATGCCAAACCATGTCCATCACCCACCATCCTTTGCTCTTACACCCTTTATCCCAACTCATCCAATATTTACCTTGGTCAGACCTCAGGAATCATGCTGAGATGAAATAAAATAAAATCCTATGTGCCTATTGATGACTTCTTTAAAATTTCAATAGGTTTCTATACTGCTATTAATTATTTTTTAAAAAAATTAATTGATTAAAACAAAAAATTTCACTACCTTTAAATTCCTTCAAATGATTTATTCTTTTTAAAGTAAACATTTCATTCGGTACATAATTCCTTCTTAAAATAAGCCAAACATCAAAGATTAGAGCCATCGTTCAAAGCATGAACTGACACTGCATTAATGGGTCATGGAATCAGTCATGCAGCACTATTCCTATAATAATAGCCCTCAAACTCATGCCAACAATGAAACAGATCTCTTTTGAGAACTCTAGACTATTTTTGTTCCAAGAATCTAACAGGCAGGAGGTTTAAATGCCTTGGCAGCTTGACAGCATGAATGAAATTGTCCAAATTTTCACACACTCTTGTCTACTTTTAACATTGCCAAAGGGCATTTGACCTCTCCAAAATGGTAGACTTACCTCTCCAAAAACTCTGATAAGTTAAGATATTCTCACTATGTATTGAAAAATGGAGCTGGTAGAAGGCAACTGCAGGATTACACACGTAAATGCCTCCAGGAACCATTGATTTGCATTTCACAACTCAATTCCATTCCAGCCACAACCCCCTCCACGACCCCTGACCCCATGCCTTCTCAAGAGTGATGTTGGTATTGACTTCAGGTCTTCTGGAATTAGTGATGCGGTGCCATTGTGGCTAATCCAGTGACCCTCTCCAACTTTGCAAAAATTCAGGACTTTGACCACACTAGATCTATCAGTTGTATTAAAGTTAATCCATCTCCTCTCTTTCTAGAAGCTAAATTAACCATATATGTTTCCAACATTGTGTTATTTTAGATTTTCAGACTTAGTAGATTTATCTGTATGTGTGCTCAATTACACCCTCTGGCAGCTGAAATGCAAGTTAGCCTAAAGTGAAAGATTATCCATAGATGGATTTCTTTTTGGCTACTGTGACTGTGATAGAGCCACAGGAAGAATGGCTTGTTCATGAACAAACCTAGCATTCAGTTGTAATAAAGAAGTCTAGCACAACTAGAGAACTTGCAAACTCATGTCAGGTGAGTAACATGTCGGAGTGTTTATTATCTCATTATCTCACATCTCAGATACGAAGATGTTTGACAGCTTTCAGTCTGGGCTTTACAATCAATCAAACTCCCGCTGATTTATGTCAGCCCTCACATTTCCCTGTGTTTACCATTTTATAAAGACTTATACACTTAATGGTAAGGTCCTGGGGAGTGTTGCTGAAGAAAGAGACCTTGAAGCAGGTTCTTAGTTTCTTGAAAATAGTCGCAGGTAGATAGGATAGTGAAGAAGGCATTTAGCATGCTTTCCTTTATTGGTCAGAGCATTAAGTCTTGGAGTTGGGAGGTCATATTGCGGCTGTATAGGACATTGGTTAGGCCACTTTTGGAATATTGCGTGCAATTCTGGTCTCCTTCCTATTGGAAGGATGTTGTGAAACTTGAAAGACTGCAGAAAAGACTTACAAGGATGTTGTGAGGGTTGGAGGATCTGAGCTACAGGGAGAGGCTGAATAGACTGGAACTGTTTTCCCTGGAGCGTCAAGGCCTCAGGGGTGACTTTACAGAGGTTTATAAAATCAAGAGGGGCATGGATAGGATAAATAGACAAGGTCTTTTCCCTGGAGTGGGGTGTCCAGAACTAGACAGCATAGGTTTAGGGTGAGAGGGGAAAGATATAAAAGGGACCTAAGGGGCAACTTCTTCACGCAGAGGGGTGTGCGTGTATGGAATGAGCTGCCAGAGGAAGTGTTGGATGCTGGTACAATTACAGCATTTAAAAGGCATCTGAATGGGTATATGAATAGGAAGGGTTTGGAGGGAAATGGGCCAAGTGTTCTCAAATGGGACTAAATTAGGTTAGGATATCTAGTTGGCATGGACGAGTTGGACCGAAGAGTCAGTTTCTGTGCTGTACATCCCTATGACTCCATGACTCTAAATCTGTTATATTTTCAAGATTCTAAATATTCAAAAGCATAAGAGAACTAATCACAGATTTTAAATTAATAGCCAATCCACCAATCAATCTAAAGGGTACTGCATCTTCCAGTCTTAGCTAATCTGATTGTTAACACTGATAACCCCCAAATCCCAAATAAAAGGTTGAGAATTACAAACAAACCAATATGTGAGTTGAACTGCTGGATTATCAATCTTAGTGTTGGCCATTCTCATTATTGAATGTATTCCTGAATATTTTATCACTTCACAGAATCACAGATGTGTTTCAGCATAGAAACAAGCCATTTGGTCCATCATATCAATAAACATCATCGTTGGGGGGCAATATCCACCTTGTCCTCCCACATCCTTGTAAATTATTTTAATCCAAATAACTATCTAGTGTACTCTTGAATGCCTCAATTGAACCTACCTTGACACTACCTCCAAGCAGTTCACTCCATACTCAAACTACTTGCTGAGTTAAGTTTTCCTCACTTCAATCTTGCTTTGTTTGTAAATCTATACCATCTTGTTCTTGTTTTTGTTTCTTCTGTGTGGGAACAGTTTCTCACGATTTCCTCTAACTATTCTGCCCATTATTTTAAAAGATTCTATCAAATCTTCTCTTAGCGTCCTTCTCTCCAATGAGAACACTCTCAATTTCCTCAATGTATCCTCCTAACTGAAGTTCCTTAATCCTGGAACAATTCTTGTAAATTATACCTGCACTCTCTAAAGCGTTCACATCCTTTCGAAAACATGGCAACCAGAACTGTACACAGTACACCAGTTGAGATCTAACAAGTGTCTTGTACAAGTTCAACGTCATCTCCTAGCTCTGGTACTCTATTAATAAAACCACAAATAGGTATGTTTATTTATTATTATCTCTCCCTGTCCTAGCACTTTCATGATCTATGCACATATTGATGTTGCTTTTTTTCGTGCAGAAGGTGTGTGTGTATGTAATGTGCTGGCAGAGAAAGTGTGTGGAGGTGGATACAATTACAACATTTAAAGGCATTTGGATGGGTACATGATTAGGAAGGGTTTGGAGGGATATGGGCCGGGTGCTGGCAGGTGGGACTAGATTGGGTTGGGATATCTGGTCGGCATGGACGGGTTGGACCAAATGGTCTGCTTCATGCTGTATGACTTTATGACTCTATGACCGTGCTCCTGCACTCACTCCTTGGAAGTGTACCCTCTATTTTACATTGTATTTCAATACTTTTCCTACAAAAATGGATCATCTCTTCTTTGAAGCTCATCTGCCACATATCTGCCCATTCCATCAGCTTGCCTATATTCTTTTGGAGTTCTACACTGTCCTCCTTTCAATTTACCATTATTTGAAATCTTGCAAACTTTGAAAAATGCTCCTTGCACACAAAGATGTAGATCATTAGAATATATCAAGACAAGCAAGTGCCCCAGTATTCATCCTTGGGGATCGCCACTACAAACCTTGCTCCAGTCTGAAAAACATCTAATACCCATTATTACCTGTTTCATATTGCCCAGCCAGTGTTGCTACTGACCCTTTTACCCCATGAACTATAACTTTCCTCACAAATCTGTTGTGTGGTACCATATCAAAGGCCTTCTGAAAGTTCATGTGCCCAACATCGAAAGTGTTGCCCTCATTAAGCCTTTTTGTTGCCTCTTCAAAAAACTCCAACAAGTTAGTTAAACGTGATTTCCCCTTTAGACATTCATGCTATCTCTTCCTGATCAACTTACTGTTTTCATGTAACTACTAATTCTATTCCAAATAATTATATCTAGAAGCTTCCCCATCATTGAAATTAAACTGACTGAAATTAAAGATATTAGATCAATACTATGAGAGTGTTCATTGCATTTAAATTTCATGTCACATTCCTGACCAGCCCCCAAGATTGCTTCTTGAAGTGTAATTTAGTTAGAGACCAATAATTCTATTTAAAAATACATAAAATTTGAAATCTCAAGTACTTGCTAAGAAAATAAAACCACATGATTTTAATCAAAATAAACTTCACATTTTATACTCAAACACCCAAATTTAATATAAGGTGAATAACAAGGAAACTTTGATCAAGCTAAATTGGCTTCTTTTCCTGGAGACTTGTTATATACGGCAAGGTACAAAATGAAACCAATTCAAAGCATAGCTTTGTCTTTGAAGAAAAGCATTTTACCTCAAATGTATTACATTTGTTAGTCTAACTTTACGTTAACTTGCATCATATAAAGAAGCATAAAACTATGAACCCATGACCTTAATTTTGACAGAGGCCATATGTCTATTCCTCTTTACAAGTGTATTTCACAACTAATCCTAATTAAAGAAAATTTAGTTTAATTACATCTTGCTTTCTCAAGTCAAAATTATAAATTATAAGTCAACCCTACACAAATAAGGGGTAAGTTATATTTTGCTAAACTCTTGCTGCTGTTGCTGCTATTTGTAGCAACTCCTGCCAGGTGATCTGTTGTCATTGAATGCAATGCTTATCTGTTTCACCACCACTATCACACATCCACTGTAGCTCATCTGTAACCACTCTGTCATATCTAACTATGCCTAGGTCAACCCTCCTTTATGCTGCACTTCACTTTGTCCTCTAGAAGAAATTGCTACAGCTTTTCAGCATGGATCAAATAGTAGAAATACTGATAACCACCCAGCGAAAAATATTAAAAATGTGAAAATGTCATGACTTTCATTGTTAGCATGAAAATGCACACATGTGATTCATGCACCTAAAAATACAAGTTACAGAGCGAAGCGGATTAATTTTGGTTAAGATTCAAAAAGTGAATAAAGACAGATAAGAGTTCATTGGCTGTAGGATAAAGTGAGGAGTTCATTGGTTGTAGATCCCAAATGCTTTGCTATTCAGCTGAGGTAATTGTTTTAAAAGTCATTATTGGCATATCCTCCTTCCTTTCAAAATGTTGTTGTGGAGACAGAAGCATTTAAAAGTTTTCTGTCCGTTTGCAGGAACATTGACCTAATTCAGCAAACAGAATGGAGTTTGAGAGAGAGCAGCTGCTTTCTGTCACCGTTGCTGGTGGTCTTCTGCTAAGACATGTCCTTGGTAAAGGCACAAAAAGCTTAGGTGGTTGCATGACTTATGGAAGCTCAACAATTTAGTGTCATTTTCAAAAGGTAGCTTTGATTAGCTCACATTTGCACATCATCCTGAGAAAGTCAACGTACTTTGTCCAAAATATTTTGTAGGCAATTAATCTCTGAATAATTCCATAAAGGTTCCCCTTTAGGGAAAGCAGTGAGAAACCTGCTTACATATATTCAGGGTTTTTAAAAAATCCAATGTCAATCTTCAGGTGATGAAATAAAATTACAATCTGATATGAAATAGTCTTTGCCTCATTTGAGATGGGACAATAGAATCATGAATGAGCCTCAACTAATTAGAACATTTGAATAATATTTTTGGCCTCATAAAATCAGCTGGCTATGCAAACAAGTTGTTGAATTGCAGTAATTCTGATAAAATTGATTGAGATGTTTTAAATAAGGAATTGAGAGCGTATATGGGGAACAATGGTTCACTCTAATAGGTTAATATACAGCATTGAAATCTAATCTTAAAATTCGAACCAAGTCAGTTATAAAATAAAGTTGGAAAAATTCTCATGACATCTGGGAAATTGGAAGGCATTTCCATCCATTGAAGATTGGAGTTTTAAATTTGATTAACATTTCTTACTTCTGTTGTGATAGTTTATTGTACCGGATAATCTCAGGAGTCTCAGGTCCAGGTTATGATGGTTTAATTTTCTAACCTTGGGGGTGAGCCATCTCAGAATTATTCTAAGTTAAAAATCACACAACCCCCAGGTTATAGTTCAACAGGTTTAATTGGAAGCACACTAGCTTTTGGAGCGACGCTCCTTCATCAGGTGATAGTGGAGGGCTCAATCCTAATACACAGAATTTATAGCAAAAATTTACAGTGTGATGTCACTGAAATTATACATTGAAACATTGATTGTCTTTAAGCCTTTCATCTGTTAGAATACAGTGATAGTTTCACTTTTTTGATGTGTAAATCACAAAACCTTTTTTTAAAAAGTTGCATTCGGGTTAGCTGTTAACAACGGTGATAGTTAGACAATATGTTGAAGGTGTGTTCTCTGTCTATGCCATGATGTTTAGATTGATTCTAATCTAAAAAGTGAGATAATGGAGTTTTACATAAATTCATGCAGTTTTTGAGCTCAGAGTTCTACATGAATGCACGCAGTTTTTGAGCAAAGTACAATGTAACCCTGCAAGTACAAATTCACCCCACAAAATATATGTGTACATGCGGTTCTTTGTCTGTCTGTGTGTGTGTGTCTGTCTGGGTTGGGGGTTGTGAGTGTGAGAAAGTGTATGTGTGTATATGTAGTGAGTGCAGAGTGTCTTAAGTCTGTGAGGGGGTGCATGTGTGAGTGTGGGAGTGTGTGTGTCTGTAAGGGTGTGTGTATGTGTGTCCGTGTGTATGTGTGTATAAGAGTGCCTGTGTGTGTGTGAGAGTGTGTGTGTGTGTGTAGGAGTATCTGTGTGTGTGTATAGTGCAATGATGGTCACCTGTAATGTGACATGAACCCAAGGTCCCGTTTGAGGCCCTCCCTATGGGTACCGAACTTAGCTATCAGCCTCTACTCGGCCACTTTTCTCTGCTGGCTGTTCCGAAGTCCACCTTGGAGGATGGTCACCCGAAGGTCCGAGCTGAATGTCCTGGACCACTGAAGTGTTCCCCAACTGGGAGGGAACCCTTCTGTCTGTTGATTGTTGTGCGGTGCCCATTCATCTGTTGTCGTAGTCTTTGCTTTGTTTCCCCAATGTACCATGCCTTCGGGCATCCTTGCCTGCAACGTATAAGGTAGACAACGTTGGCTGAGTCACATGAGTGAAGAAGGGCTCATGCCCGAAACGTCGATTCTCCTGCTCCTTGGATGCTGCCTGACCTGCTGCACTTTTCCAGCAACACATTTTCAGCTCTAAGTCACATGAGTACCTGCCATGTACAAGGTGTGAGGTGTCACCACGCGTAATGGTGGTATCTATGTCCACATCTATGTATGGTGGACATAGATACCACTATTACACATGGGGACACCTCCCATCTTGTACATGGCAGGTACTCATGTGACTCAGCCAACGTTGTCTACCTTATACGTTGCAGGCAAGGATGCCTGGAGGCATGGTACATTGGGGAAACAGAGCAAAGGCTACGACAACAGATGAATGGACACCGCACAACAATCAACAGACAGGAGGGTTCCCTTCCAGTTGGGGAACACTTCAGTGGTCCAGGACATTCAACCTCAGACCTTCGGGTGACCAGCCTCCAAGGTGGACTCCGGGACAGGCAGCAGAGAAAAGTGGCCAAGCAAAGGCTGATAGCTAAGTTCGGTACCCATAGGGAGGGCCTCAACCGGGACCTTGGGTTCATGTCACATTACAGGTGACCACCATTGCACTATACACACACAGATACTCCTACACACACACACTCTCTCACATACACAGGCACTCTTATACACATATACACACGGACACACATACACACAGACGCGCACACAGACACCCACACACACTTTTACAGACACACACACTCCCACATGCAGACTTAAGACACTCTGCACTCACTACACACACACACACACTTTCTCACACTCACAACCCCCAACCCAGACAGACACACACACATAGACAGACAAAGACCCACATGCACACAGATATTTTGTGGGGTGAATTTGTAATTGCAGGGTTACATTGTACTTTGCTCAAAAACTGCATGCATTCATGTAGAACTCTGAGCTCAAAAACTGCATGAATTTATGTAAAAGTCTGTCATCTCACTTTTTAGATTAGAATCAATCTAAACATCATGGCATAGACAGAGAACACAGGGGGCCAACACCTTCAACATATTGTCTAGCTATCACCATTGTTAACAGCTAACCCGAGAATGCAACTTTTTTAAAAAAAGGTTTTGTGATTTACACATGAAAGAAGTGAAACTATCACTGTATTCTAGCAGATGAAAGGCTTAAAGACAATCAATGTTTCAATGTATAATTTCAGTGACATCACACTGTAAATTTTTGCTATAAATTCTGGTGTGTTAGGATTGAGCCCTCCACTACCACCTGATGAAGGAGCGACACTCCGAAAGCTAGTGTGCTTCCAATTAAACCTGTTGGACTTATAACCTGGTGTTGTGTGATTTTTAACTTTGTACACCCCAGTCCAACACCGGCATCTCCAAATCAGAATAATTCTGAAAGAGAACTCTGCCCTCAGCAAGAAACCTCATATTTATACATTGTAAGTTATGTAAGTAGTACGTTACTCAAATTTTGAAAAGGCCTGCTTTAGATAAATATATTGTTTTCCACACATTCCAAAATAGCAGGTGCACCTATCATCCCTAGCCTTTTATACCCTCTATCTTTGTCGATGATGCCATATCTCCTTTTTGTAGCCTGCACTATTTTCACAGCCTTGAGATCCCCATAACATTGATGTTATTTTACTTGGCTTGGAATGGGGTCATCGATATTCCAGCCATAATGCACTTTTGCAGGATTAACTGTGCCTGCCACTTCTATAGTCCTAAATGCAAAATATGGAGCATGAATCCTGAAATCAGAAGTTACGGGCCTTGAGTTTGGGCTACATTTGAAATCAAATTAAATAATCTACTTAACTCTAACTGACTCCTTTGCACTTGAATATTACACTAATTCAGAAGTCCCTTCACCCGTGTTCACTAAACTGGCCATGATCCCAGTTTCTGATAATTGTACTTACTTAAAATGGCTCATGACATTACTGTCAGTCTCATGTACACAGGTACTTGAGGTGACATTGGTTCAGTGTTAGTGGTCTTTGCAAATGGTCAATTGAAAACAATTAAGGAGTAAAACAAGTACATTGAATGATTCAACTCTCAGCAGAAATGCCATTCCTCGATGCTTAAAAATCTAATAAAATTAATTCCAGTCAAGTGTTTTAGTTGTTTTGCTCATTGCTGGTAGAAATTTGCCAGCACCTGTGAAAAGAAAACTTTTTTTTAACTGATTAATGCAGTGAACTAGTATTAGTTTTGCTGATCAGAATTTGCTTGAATTTGGAATATAGTACGCCGCAAAATTATGTGGTATTTGAATAATTGTTAGGGCAATTTGTTCTTACAGTATCTTCAGCATTTGGAAAATTGGATCCACTTTCCTTCATTAATAATTACTTAATGTATATAACAAAACTCTGAACCTTTCCACAGCCTTCATGAATCATAAATCATTTGGCAGCTTTTTGCAAGTATTTATTTTGAAACTATTTAAACAATTATCAATTATTAATAATAATTAAACAACTATTTAAACAAAACCACAAAACAGCATTCCAGAAATAATACACATAGTTTAAAAACAGGAAAATAATCTGCAGATAGCATATCTTAAACAGAAACAATTGTGTGATAATTCTTAAGTTAACATTGTAATTTAAGATCAAAAACAGAGAGAGAGAAACTTAACAAGTATGGCAATGTGATGATGCTGTCACTTTAAAAAGGTTATTTTGTCCTTGTTTTTTTTGAAGAGGGAACTTAAAGACAGATATCTAAGAGCCTATGGAGAAACAGCGAAACAATGGATGGGGAGTAACCAGTTCTGCCATTTCAGGATGTCTCTAGTTTTTTTCTCTGCTGTAGCGGTCACAAGATGTTGGAATCCAGAACTGTTGCAAGCTTCAGAAAAGGAATCCTCTGACTTTCTCTGACCTTTCTCTCTGGTTGTTGTCCCCCCACCCCTCGTTTGTAAGAAGCTATGTATGAATTTACCTTTTTGCCAAGGGATGTGCTTATGGGATGTTACTATATTGGAACAGTTAATTTGTGAGGTTGCTGTATCAGATGGGTTACGTTTTCCAATAGACTACACTTCCTTTTGTTTGTGATTCAATGTTTGTGTTTAAATAAATTCTGTTTTGCTTAAAGCAGAGTGGTTGACCAGGTGTGTCACACCTGGAACACCCACTTCACATTTGCCTTTATGTAAGAAAAAGTTAAGGTCTAGGCTGCCTTCTTAAGATATTTTGAGGGGGTTTGGCCTGGTCCATAACAAGCAGCACCTGACAAGTGAGAAGCAGAGTTACTGTTTAGCGTTCAATATGACTCTGCTTCAAAATTGGAGTTCCTAGAAATCTGAAACAAAAAGAGGTAATGCCTGAAGTGTTCAGCAAGTCAGGCAGGTCTGTAAAGGTTGGAATAACATTGATGCTCTAGACATAGTTCTTTATCAGACCAAGTTCCTCACCTTGTCTGGAAAATGTTTTCCAGCATTTTTAATTCTGGCCTATAAAGGACCCAGGAACTGGAGAAGCAATAGGGCCCATTTCTGACATTTTATGCATTCTGGAAGAGTTTTTTTTTTAAATCAGTGTTGATACCAATGTTCCACATACTTCAGAGGTGTGACTTGTCTGAACAGGTTAATTAAAATATTCAAACATAATGTTAATCAGAAAATATAATATTATTAATCTATTATAATACAATGCTAGAGTTATAAGGACTGTTTTTAATCAAATATGTACACAGTAGAAGCTTCTGGTTTAATTCAAAACAGTTTTTGTTGCAATTGAGTGAATATAGGCAAACATCTAGAGAAGTAATTTTTAAAGGATTACTAAACAATTCTGTAGGGATATTTGGATAATTTGATTTGGCAAATGGAATTTGCAAAGCCTTTCCAGCACAGATATATTTTCAAGTGTTGGTGCTATATATAAAAATATATCTGTGAAGACATGGGAATGGAGCAATGTGAAGTGGGCCTATTTTTAAAACACTTGTGTCCTCCTGACTCAGGCGACTTCTTTTATAAATTAGGCTTAAAATGAAGTTTTGATTTAAATGAAAAAAAACTCCAGTTTGTCTACTGGAGTAGTGCCAGAAGACTGGAGGATAGCAAATGTGGTTCCCTTGTTCAAAAAGGGGAGTAGGGATAACCCTAGTAACTATAGGCCGGTGAGTCTCACTTCTGTTGTGGGCAAAGTCTTAGAGAGAATTGTAAGGGATAGGATTTATGCACATCTGGATAGGAATAATGTGATCAAGGATAGTCAGCATGGTTTTGTGAAGGGCAAGTCGTGCCTCACAAACCTTATTGAATTCTTTGAAAAGGTGACGAAGGAGGTTGATGAGGGCAAAGCGGTAGATGTGGTATATATGGATATTAGTAAGGCGTTTGATAAGGTTCCCCATGGTAAGCTACTTCAAAAAATACGGAGGTATGGCATTGAGGGCGAGTTG
>NC_057712.1:60117933-60173778 GCF_004010195.1 Chiloscyllium plagiosum | reverse complement strand
ATAAAGATGGGGTACTGGGCTAATGGTCGGATACTTGGTAGTGTGGATGAGCAGAGGGATCTTGGTGTCCATGTATACAGATCTTTGAAAGTTGCCACCCAGGTAAATAGTGCGGTGAGGAAGGCATATGGCGTACTGGCTTTTATTTGTAGAGGAATTGAGTTCCGGAGTCCTGAGGTCATGTTGCAGTTGTATAAGACTCTGGTGCGTCCGCATCTGGAGTATTGTGTGCAGTTTTGGTCGCCATACTATAGGAAGGATGTGGTGGCACTGGAACGGGTGCAGAGGAGGTTTACTAGGATGTTGCCTGGTATGGTAGGAAGTTCGTATGAGGAAAGGCTGAGGCACTTGGGGTTGTTTTCAATGGTGTAAAGAAGGTTTAGGGGTGACTTGATGATTAGGGGTTTAGATAGGGTTGACCATGAGAACCTTTTTCCACGTATGGAGTCAGCTATTACGAGGGGGCATAGCTTTAAATTAAGGGGGGGTAGATATAGGACTGAATTTAGGGGTAGGTTCTTCACTCAGCGAGTCGTAAGTTCATGGAATGCCCTGCCAGTAGCAGTGGTGGACTCTCCCTCTTTATGGGCATTTAAGCGGGCATTGGATAGGTATATGGAGGATAGTGGGTTAGTATAGGTTAGGTGGGCTTGGATCGGCGCAACATCGAGGGCCAAAGGGCCTGTACTGCGCTGTATTCTTCTATGTTCTATGTTCTATGAACTAATTTAATTCTTTATTTCCTGCAACAGCTTACTGATGTTTTGAAAGTATCTTCTCAAGCACTTATTGTGCATATTACTGCATATAATTAGTTGGGTGAGTGACAGGAAACAGGAATCAAGGAATGGTTCTTTATTGGACTAGGGGAAGGCATAGTAAGGTTCCCAGGCATTGTTAAGGCTAGTGCTTTTCTTGATTTATATTAATAGACTAGACTGAGTTGTTCAGGGCACAATTTGAAAATGATGTGAAGTATAGTGAAGTCTGAGGAGCACAGTGGTAGGCGTCGCAGAGATAGACTAATTGTGGAATGAACAGACAGGTTCAAGGGAAATTTAATGATGCTAAATGGGAACATGAGAATCTATAAAATAGCCTGGTGTTGTGATTTTTAGCTTTGTCCACCCCAGTCCAACACCGGCACCTCCACATCATATAAAATAGGCGCAGCATTATGTCATTTGGGACTTTGAAGCTGCTCAACTATTAAAGATCTTGGTTCACCTTCTACTTCAATGCTATTTTCTTGCACTACAGTATAACCCTTGCTACCTATAATATTTCAGAACCAATTAATCACTGTCTTAAATATACCTGATGATTGATCATCCATAGCCCTGTAAGGTAGAGAATTTCAAAAATTCATCACCTTCTGAGCGAAGAAATTTATTTTAGTTGTTTTACAAGCAATCCTCAGTGCAGATTATTGTACAAAGCTATCACTGCACTGAAGGGAACAGGTTTGCTGACACCATTCTCTGTTAGAACAGGGGTGTACAGGGCCCATTTAGTCTGGTGTGGTGGAGAAAAACAACTTAAGTTTCCTCTCAAACTTGAGGTTGCATCTTAGTAACTTAATTGCATGTTAGTAACTAAATACAAGTTACACTGATATGATTATTATGAACATTGTTAAAGAGATTATAAAGAGCATCTGAGGTTAGGTCTATTTCATAGAATCTCTACAATGCGGAAAGAGGCTATTTGGCTCATGGAGTCCACATCAATCCTCCAAAAAGCTTCCCATCCAGACCCCTTAACCTCACGTTTACTGGGCTATTCTCCTAGCCTACACATCCCTGACATTAGAGAATTTTGCATGACCAATCTACCCATGTGTGAGAAAACCAGAGAACCCAGAGGAAACTCCATGCAGACAGTTGCCCAAGGCTGGAATCGAACCTAGGTATTTCGGTCTGTGAGGCAGCAGTGCTAACTACTGTGCCACTGTTCCATCCTCTGAGATCCCTCTGAGATTCTAAGCTGTTGTCCCTATCAAGTCCATATGACATCATCATAGTGAGTGGTGCTTCAGGGAATCCTCAGTTTAACACTTCCAGACCCTTATGCTATCGTACATTTTCTCACTCAAGATTTTCTCCATTATTATTAATATTAGATGTTTTTGTATACATTTACATCCACCACTACCCCATCTCCATCAAACCTCTGATTCACAAATTCAGGTGATTTGGAGGTTGCACGATTATCCTCAAGCATGTTCCCTTTGAACTTGGAAGATTGGTAGATTGCTGTGTTGAAACCTGTTGACTTTGACTCTTTTCCTGACAGTGTGAGGGCAGAAAGTTATTTTTATGCTTTGAGAAGAGAATGTTCAGGACAAGACAACGGAAAAGTCCTTTGTGCATCTACTCCATCAAGTCCTGTAAGAAAGGCTTTTCCATAAATAAGATTTCTTTTAAACTCTCTTCATTGGCCAATCCTACAATCCCAGGGATCAATCTGATGAACCTTCTTTAAGTACCGGGTATGGCATATGTATGTTCAGTTAGTGTCCCTACCTCTGAGCCAAGAGGGAGTGGTTCAAGGCCACTGCACTGGTGGTGTGTAATAACATCTCTGAACATGGTGATTGGAAACTATTTCTCCTTTCTGTTGGAAGGCAGACCAAAGTCAATCACAGTGCTCCAGGTGCATTCTCAGCAATGTTCTATACAATTGCAGAAAGACCTCTTTGCTCCTCCAATCAAGCCTTCTTACAATTAAAGCCGACTTAATATTTGCCTTTTGAATTACTTGCTGCACTGGCATAATTTATACACGAGGGTATCCATGTCCTTTAAGATATAGACATTTCCCAACCTTTTACCATTTAAACAGCACACTGCATTTCTGATTTTACTACCAATGTGGATGACATCACATTTTTCTACATTATGTTGCATTTGTCCTGTTCTTGCCTATTCATTCAGCCCCTTCTTTTAAACCTCTTTGAAACTTCCTTGTATCCTCTTCACAACTTATGCTCCCACCTAGACTTGTGTCATCAGTAAACTTTGGAAACATTATATTTGGTTCCTAGATCCAAATCATTGATATAAATGGTGAACAGCACAGCGCTCAGCATTTATCCTTGTGATACCCCACGAGTCACAGCCGGATATCTTGTTTATTTCTACTCTCTGTTTTCTGTTCATTATCAACTTGCTGATATATTGCCTGTGTTCATGCACTCTTGTTTACTAACGTGAAATCTTATCAAAAGCAATCTGAATATCCAAAGAGACCACATCCACATTTATCCCTTTTACATGTTGCTAATTACATCCTTTTAAAAACTCCAAACAGATTTGACGAATATATTTTCCCATTGACTCTAAGTGTCTAGTCACCAATTCTTTGTAATAGATTCTAATGTTTTCTCGATTACTCACTTAAAACAAATAGATATATTGTTCTCCATTTTCTCTTTACCTTCTTTCTTAAGTTGTGGGGTTACATTTGATAGTTGACAAGCTGCAGGAATTCTTCCAAATTCTACAGAATTTTCAAAAATGACCACCAATGCATCCATCTCTACAGCCACCTTTTTCACCACTTTGGGAGGTGGATTATCAAGGTCAGGGAAATTATCAACTTAGTCACATTAATTTCTCATATACTACCTTTTTACTGATACTGATTTCGTATAGTCCTTCATACTCATGACCCCATGATTCTTTAGTGTGTATGTGGTTTTTCTTATCTTTCTTCATGAAGACAAACAGAGGACCGAATCTTAAGAGTTTCTGGTTATGTCTGACATGTGCTGGGTTTTTCTTTGGAGAGATTTTGGCCCCAGCGAGATGTTTCACCTTACAAAAGACACTTTATGAATTACCTACCATGCCCCAGAATATCTCTTATGTCCAATTTTTGTTTTATATGATCACATGCCATTTGCTAAATAACTTATCACTCAATGGATAGCTGTGGCTTTGAAACAACAGAAATTTCAAAGGACCATCGTATCCCTACAGTGTGGAAACAGACCCTTCGGCCCAACAAGTTCACACTGACCCTCTGAGGAGTAACCCACACAGACCCTCTACATTTACTCCAGACTAATGCATCTAACCAACACATTTAGCATAGCCAACCCACCTAACCTGCACATCTTTGAATTGTGGGAGGAAACCAGATGATGTGATTTTTGAAATTTGCCTTTTGTGTCCATTCACCTATCTAAACAGAGCTTCCTAAAAGTCTGAACTGATGTCACTTTCTATTGCATCATTCACTAAAGCAGTAAATTCAATAAAGCCAATTATGGATGTTGGATGTAGGTTTGCTCACTGAGCTGAAAGGTTCATTTCCAGACGTTTCATTACCTTACGAGGTATTATCAGTGAGCCTCAGCCGAAGCAATGCTGAAAATTCCTGCTTTTTATTTATATGTTTGGGTTTCTTTGGGTTGGTGATGTCATTTCCTGTGGTGATGTTATTTCCTGTAGTGAAGTCACCCCCTGTTCCTTTTCTCAGGGGGTGGTAGATGGGGTCTAACTCGATGTGTTTGTTGATAGAGTTCCGGTTGGAATGCCATGCTTCTAAGAATTCTTGTGTGTGTCTTTGTTTGGCTTGTCCTAGGATGGATGTATTGTCCCAGTCGAAGTGGTGTCCTTCCTCATCCACATGTGAGGATACTAGTGAGAGAGGGTCATGTCTTTTTGTGGCTAGTTGGTGTTCATGTATCCTGGTGGCTAGTTTTCTGCCTATTTGTCCAATGTAGTGTTTGTTACAGTCCTTGCACAGTATTTTGTAAGTGACGTTAGTTTTGCTCATTGTCTGTGTAGGGTCTTTCAAGTTTATTAGCTGCTGTTTTAGTGTATTGGCGGGTTTGTGGGCTACCATGATGCCAAGGGGTCTGAGTAGTCTGGCAGTTATTTCCGAGATGTCTTTGATGTAGGGGAGAGTGGCTAGGGTTTCTGGACATGTTTTGTCTGTTTGTTTGGGTTTGTTGCTGAGAAATTGATGGACTGTGTTCATTGGGTACCCATTTTGTTTAATACACTATATAAGTGATTTTCCTCTGCTCTGCATAGTTCCTCTGTGCTGCAGTGTGTGTTGGCTCATTGAAATAATGTTCTGATGCAGCTTCGTTTGTGGGTGTTGGGATGATTGCTTCTGTAGTTCAATATTTGGTCTGTATGTGTTGTTTTTCTGTCGACACTGGTTTGAATTTCCCCATTGGCTGTTCGCTTTACTGCGACATCTAGGAATGGCAGTTTGTTGTTGTTTTCCTCCTCTTTAGTGAATTTTATGCCAGTAAGGGTATTATTGATGGTCTTGATGGTTTCCTCTAACTTGTTTCATTTAGTGATGGCAAAGGTGTCATTCACATAGCGGACCCAGAGTTTGGGTTGGATGGTTGGCAGAGCTGATTGCTCAAGTCTCTGCATTACTGCCTCTGCTAAGAACCCTGATATCCGAGATCCCATGGGTGTTCCATTGGTTTGTCTTAAGTTTTGTTGTTGAAGGTGAAGTGGGTGTTATGGCATAGGTCCACTAGGTTGATGATATTCACCTTGTTGATGAAGTTAGTTGTGTTTGGTGTATGCGTCTTTGGGTCTTCTAATAGTGTAGTCAGTGTTTCCTTGGCCAGGTTAATGTTGATTGAAGTAAACAGGGCTGTTACATCAAAGGAGACCATTAGTTCATCCTCTTCTATCTTAGTGTCTTTGGTCTTCAGGAATTCTTGGGTGGAGTGGATGGAGTGGCGTGAGCCTTCTACTAAGTGTTTTAGTCTTTGGTGTAGCTCCTTGGCCAATCTGTAAGTTGGTGTTCCTGGTAACGAGATTATGGGTCTGAGGGGGGCTCCTGATTTGTGAATTTTGGTTAATCTGTAGAAGCATGATGTGTTGGATCCGTCTGGTTTCATTTTTGGGAAGTCAGTCTTATTTATTTGTCCAGGTTTCTGAGGTTTTTTGAGTAGGGCTGTGATTCGGTTCTCTAGTGTGGGGTCGGTCTATCGCCACTTGTTGGTAAGTGTTGTTATCTCTAAGTAGTTTGCTTTTTCAATGTAGTCTCTTCGACTTAGAATGACTGTCAAGTGTCCTTTGTCTGCAGGTAGGATAACAATGTTTTTATTTTTTTTAGTCTTTCCAGTGCTTTCCTTTCTTGTGTATTGAGTGTGTTTCCTTCCTTTTTTTTGCTTAATGTTGGTGCAACTACTTGTCTGATGGATTGTCAGGTTTCCTCTGTGAGTTGGTTGTCTTTTAGTGTTGTTTCTAATGCTGCTAAGAATTCTTTCTTGTCCGCATCCTGGCAGTTGTAATTTAATCCTCTTACTAAGACGGCTTTTTCAGTGTCTGTTAAGGGCCGGTCAGACAAGTTTTATATCCATGCTTCTGTGTTGTCATTGTTGTTACTTTGTGTAAGTTTGTCTAGTTTTTTCTACAGGTCTAGTTTTTTCATTTTCTGTGTTTGTCGTTGTCTAATATCTACGGCTTGTTGTACTGTATCTGTCCATTCATGGTCTGTTGCATGACTGAGTAAAGATTTTTGTTGCAAAATTTCCCGGTTGTATTTACGGAGTCTGTTGTAGGCATCGTGAATCATTTCTCTAAGCATTCTGCGGCTGTTTTGCTCTGTTTATTCTTATGGCTAGTGGGGTGTTAAGGGGAGGTTTGTAATGAAGACATTTAGGTAGTACCTGTTTCCTTAGGCATTCGTGCAGGAAGTACAGCTGTTCACAGGTGGCACTCTGTTGGATGGCATTCGTTTCCCATTTTCGGGCCAGTTTTAGCGTTTTGCGCCCATAGGTCCACTGAAGATGTTACCTAGTAAGGTAACAAAACATCTGGAAATGTACGTTTCAGCTCAGCGACCAAACCTACATCCAAAACCTCAACCTGAGCTACAAATCTTCTCAAAACTCGCTAAAAGCCAATTACCTTAAGATTTAAACTGTTATTACAGCTTATTTAGGTTAGATGTATTAGCTTGCTCCTGTTGTTTACACTGCATAAATTTGAGGCCCTACCTCAATGATAGAATTATAAACATTTGATCAACTGAGTCTACTATTCTGCTGTGGGAATTAAGGGTATCTGATTTATTAATGTAAATGCTGAGAGTTGGTTCCCAGGTGCAGTTTATCCCAGAGTCCAATATAAATCACGATTAATGTGGAAAGCAGCTTTAATGACAATGAACTCATACAATTAGAGCTTAACCTTGTGAGTGACTGCTATGACTCTCCTGAGTTTATTTAATATACAGTATAGATTTTCAATTTCATCCCTCACAGTCTCCCAAAATTCACACTTGAAACTGGGTTGCTTCCCCATATTACATGAACATCAATAATCTGCCTATTGAATGTGGATTACTGAAATGTGGCTCAGCCAGCTCACTGTGAGAGGTTTCGACTTGCAGGAGAATAAATAAGTCACGATGAGGTACAGTCTTTGGAGGTTTTTTCAGTGTGCAGACTTAATAGCCTGACATTCTGAAAGGTGACATCTGAGATGGGAAGTGACTACTCCTAAATTACTTGTTACGAAAATCATGTCCTAGGAACAGTGGGACCACTCGTTAAAGTAGCATTACCTGTCTGAATCTCTAAAAAGGGTGCATTTCACAGGGTCTTTGTGCAACTTTTTCTGCTTTCTATTCAATGAAAATCATTCACCCTTCATCCTCAAACACAGGAGGGCATTAGAACTGGACAGGAACAAGTGCAAGTAGCTGAGTAGCAGCGGTGACAGGAAGAAGGATAGCAAGTCAGAGGCAGATGCAGGCCCCCAGTGCATCTGAGAGTTTACAGGACCAGGACTGTGCATGTAAAAATATCAGTCTCCGTGGACATTACTCCTCTCCAGGAGACTGTCACACAATTATGTGTCCTAATGCAGACCTTCACAGGGGAATGGTAGGCACCTTATGCCAGTAAAATTGAAGATTAGTGCAGCTTTTAACTCCTAGCAGCTGGTTCCTTTCAGGGATTTACAGGTAACATTTGCAGCATCAACTAGCCAGCCATTCAGCACCGAATTAAGATTGTGACAAACACACTGTTGAACAGGGCTAGAGAATTCATAAGAATCTGAATAAGGGCAACCAGGTGGAGATAACAAAGATGCTCAGAGATATTACCAGTTTTCTGTCTGTACAAGGTGTAATAGGCATCATGTCACCATCCAGTCAGTGAGCCATGTTTATGAACTGAAGGTTCATCTTTGGCCACAAGAAACAAGGTGTGCTCATGAAGGTATGCTCACTATCCAGCAGCAGGCATCTTGCCTTAGTGCTTCAAGGTAGGTTCTGCCTGGTCAGTCAAGGCCATTAGTGAAGAGATGGATTCTGGATGGCATGCGCTACCCTCTTTGTGCACGGCTGATGGTGCCAGTCAGAAACCTTCACAGTGAGCTAGAAAACAGTCTCAATGTCAGTCATGGACAAGGAATATCCTGGAGTAAACCATCAGTCTGTTGAAAGCATTTCCACTGCCTCACTTGTTCTGCTAAAGGTCTCAAAAATGACACAGTAAATTTGTCACCATACAGAGGAATGACACTATCAACCAGGAGAAAGAAGAGACTCTTTTAGTAGGGAAGGGAGGCAGGCAGGAGTTACATGGAAGGCGATTCACATCTGTGGGCTGACGCCGATGTGCATACTGTGAATGTTAACACTCAACAGGCAACTTCCAGGAGGGTACACTCATACCACCATCAACACTGTTAACCCTTTTCCAGGGATCACCCATTGTTGCATCTAAGAACTCACAACGTTCTTCCTCAGTCATCAATTAAACAGAAGCTTGCATCTCAGTCTGCAAGTGAGCAGCCAGCACTACTTGAAGAAGCCAGGCTGGGTTTTAAGGCAATCCACTGCTCACCACCTTGACCACCAAGAAGAAAAATTGGTTCCAAACTGATCAACTCTAAATAAGGTTGCCCCCGTACCGATAACATGCTCTGAATGGTCTAAAGAATCTGAGGGCTGCACTCCTGCCTCTACTTGTGGAACATGGAACTCCATTGTGGGCACTGTAGGATCAGCAAAAGGCTACATGCACATCAAGATGGACATCACACCCGGGTCAGGCCTGTGTGTTTTGGATGGGAAGGAATTAGGTGCCCTGGCAAGGGTTTGGAAAGGCAGTTTCAAAGGCAAGGAAGGAAGGCACAAAATGAGGGTAGGGGGAGGTGTTGAGGTAGTAAAATAATGGAGAGATGGGAGATTGGGGTGCTCTTAATGAGCTTAGTGCACTTTTCACATTGTATCCCATTTCTTCCTTTCTGCCTTTTCACAAAATTCCTGATAAACTAGCCTTCTTACTCATACTGGTCTTCTACTATATAGCAGTGGAGGCAGACTGATGGCTTAAAATGGGAAATAAACCTCAATAGACATCCTATTAGACATCTTACCTACTCCCCGTGTAATATGGGGACTGAGTTTGAAGTGGACAGAAAGGTTGTGGGCTAGCCAGCCATGAATATAAATGCAGGGATGTACATCTGAGGCTATATAAAGCTCTGGTTAAGCCATATTTGGAGTATTGTGCACAGTTTGGGCCCCATATCTCAGGAAGGATGTACTGGCCCTGCAATGTGTTCAGAGGAGGTTCGCAAGAATGGTCCCAGGAATGAAAAGTTTAATATATGAGGAACGTTTGAGGACTCTGGGTCTGTACTCGATGGAGTTTAGAAGGATGAGGGGAGATCTAATTGAAACATACAGAAAACTGAATGGCCTGGACACAGTAGATATTGGAAAGATGTTTCTATTTGTAGGAGAGACTAGGGTCTGAGGGCACAGTCTTAGAGTAAAGGGAAGACCTTTTAGAATGGAGACCAGGAGATACGTCTTCAGCCAGAGAGTGGTGAATCTATGGAATTCTTTGCCACACAAGGCTGAGGAAGCCAGGTTATTAAATATATTTAAGCCTGAAATAGATAGGTTCTTGAGTATCAAGGGGATCAAGGGTTATGGGAAAAAAGTGGGAGAATGGGATTGAGAAACTTTTAAGCCATGATTAAATGGCAGAGCAGACTTGAGGGGCTGAATGGCCTAATTTCTGTTTCTATATCTTATGGTCTTATTATATTTTTACTTGCCTCTGTTCAAACATGCCTGGTGGCAAGGTGTGTAATCTAGTCCATGACATTAAATGTCATAGATTTCGAAAGGGGAAGCATCATGAGGCTTCCATATGAAAAAGGACACACTGAATAAGGCACAACAACGTATTACTGTGACACTGACACAACTTATTTAATATAACATAAACACCAGTGCTACCCTATTGTACAATGTTGAACTTTTTAAAATGCACCTATTTGCTGTGGTGAAGTGCATTTCCAATGTAGGTGTGATAGGAGCAGGCTGCTCTCTTTGCTGTGACCTTTGATAAATGTGATGGGATGGGTGTCCTCTGGCTGCTGTCAGCTAGATGGTCCATTGCACACTTGCTTCAGCTGCACGGGATGGGAGGAAGAAGAATCAAGTACAAGCAGATACATTAGTCTTCTGAATAGAGATGTATCTGTGGTATTACATGCGAGTCCAGGATGGCGCATTGCCTCCCTGTGCCTGGGCCAAGGATATCGCAGAGCAAGTGCAAGTCATTCTTTTGTTAGAGGGTGAAGAGCTAGAGGAATTGGTCCACATTGTACCAACGACACAGACTGGAAGAGACATGCGGTGATTAAAGCAAGCTTTAGGGAGCTAGTAAAAAAGATTGAAATAGCAATAGCAGTGATCTCAGGATTACTCTCAGTGTCATGTATAGTGAGCATGGGAATAGGAGGATTGAGGAATTGAACATGTGACTGAAGAATTGATTTATGAGGGCATCAGATTTCTGAAAACATAGATCTAGCCTTGGGTATGTAGAACTTCTACAAACTGGCCAGTTTGGCTTGTATTTGTGCAGAACGGACTGTGAAAAGATAGGAGCAGAAGTAGACCATTCAGCCCACTGAGTCTGTTCTGCCAATCATAGCTGATCTGATAATCCTCAACTCCATTTACCAGCCTTTTGTGATCATCTGACCAGGTGATAACCTGGTGATCACCTGACCAGCCTATAACCTTTGATTCTGTTACTGATTTAAAAATACCCTAATTTACACACAGCCAATCACACAGAGATCAGTCACTCCCTGTTGGGGAATTGAACCCTGGTCTCCCATATGACACTATAACAAGACATCCTCACAGGGAGATTTGCTTTGTCCTGTCGGGGATGGTTTATCTACATTGGTCGCAGACAGGTACCTGAGAGGGAGCTTACATTGAAAGAAGCAAAATTGGTAAACAATAAGTGGAAACATAGTAAGTGAAATTAGAATATATAGCAAAGCAAAGTTGAGCATCAAATAGGATTGGAATGTGAACTAATGTTAATAATATAAGGTTAAGGGCATTTTATCTGAATGCACACAGCATCTGCAACAAATAGATGATCATGGTATAATTCAGAATATTAGAGGTGCATGTAACACTAATAGAGAATTAATGGTTGATTTCAATAAGCAAAATTAATCAGTGCTAATGCTGTGGAGGATGAACTCTTGGAGTGTATATGAGATTGATTTCTGGAGTGAAGGTTTGAAAAATTATCTTGGGATCAAATTATTTCACAATATTATGTAATGATTATGGGCTAATCAATAAACTTGTTGTAAAGCACCCTTTGGGAAATTATGATCATAGTTTGATAGAATTTTACATTGTTTTAATCTGGTATCATTTATTCTGAAATCATGGTTTTAAATCTGAACACTGAAAAATATGAAAATATGAGGCGCAGTTCAACCATGGTGCATTAAGACTTGATAGTAGACCAAATGGACTGCAGTGGTTCAAGAAGTCAGCACACCATCACCTTTTCAGGGCAGTTAGTGCTCGCCCAGCCAGTGATGTTCATATCCCATGAGGGTACAAGAATGCCTAGTATTTTAACAAGCTGCATCATGTACAACAAATATATATAATTACTGTACAGAACAAAAATCCAATAGAAAAGTTGAATCAACAAAGGCTAACAAAATAATTTAAAAGATTGCATTCGATCAAAGATTGCTCAAAAAAGTGATAAGCCTGAGGATTGGAAGCAATTTAGCATCTAGCAAAGGATGACCAAGAAACTGATTAAGAAAGGGAATGCAAATTTGAATGCACACTGTAAGAAACACAAAGGTAGACTGTAAAAGCTTCTTTAGATGTGTGAAAAGGAAAAGATTAGCAAAGGTAAATGCAGTTCCATTTGAAGTTGAGACAGGAGAAATTATAATGAAGAGGAGGGAAAAGGTGGAGAAGTAAATCAGTTACTTGATGTCTATCTTTATGATAGACACTATAGAAAAATTCCCCAAAATACTAAAGAACCAGGATCTTGAGAAAATGAGGAACTGAAAGAAATTGATGTTAATAAAGAGGTAATGTTTAAAAAATGAATTGGATTGAAAGTTGAAAATCTATTGGTCCAGATGACCTACATCACAGATTTTTGAAGGAGGCAGTTCTACGGATAATAGAAATATTAATCTTTCAAAATTCAGTGGATTCTGGGAAAATTCTGGCAGACTGGAAAATAGGAAAAACAACCATACTAATTAAGAAGGGACAGAAAGAAAAAAAGGGAAAATTGTAGACCTGTTGGTTTGACATCATTGGTGAAGAAAATGTTCAAAGGCGGTGGTAACTGGACTCTTAGAAAATAACCTCATGATTGCACAGTGTCAACATGGACTTATGAAAGGAAAATCATGTTTGACACATCTTTTTTGAGGATGTTACTTATAGCTGGCCTCCCAGAGGCCTGTGGATACTAAATTGATAGATTATTATATATTGTGACATCAGGGGGAGTAGTGATTATGGGAATAGTGACAAAAATGATCGAATTGAGTGGTAGAACAGGTTCCAACAGCTGACTGAGTGGTTCTGCTCCAATATTCCTACATAAGATTCCTGCATTCTCTGTGACCTGTGTCAATGGAGGAATTTGGATCACCAATGGATGGGCTGGGGAATCTTGACTGCACTTGGCATGCCATGAATAGAACTATCAGGTATTTCCCCTGGCTTCTGAGTGCAACTCATTCCATACACGCACCACCCTCTGCATGAAAAGGTTGCCCCTTAAGTCCCTTTTATATCTTTCCCCTCCCACCCTAAACCTATGCCCTCTAGTTCTGGACACCCCACCCCAGGGAAAAGACCTTGTCTATTTATCCTATCCATGGCCCTCATGATTTTATAAATCTCTAAAACCTCTAAAAGGTCACCCCCTCAGCCTTTGATGCTCCAAGGAAAGCAGCACCAGCCTATTCAGCCTCTCCCTATAGCTCAAATCCTGCAACCCAACACCATCCTTGTAAATCTTTTCAGAATCCTTCCACGTTCCACAACATCCTTCTGATAGGAAGGAGGCCAGAATTGCACGCAATATTCCAAAAGTGGCCTAACCAATATCCTGTACAGCCGCAACATGACCTCCCAACTCCTATACTCAATGCTTTGACCAATAAAGGAAAGCATACCAAACACCTTCTTCACTAACCTATCTGCCTGCGACTCTACTTTCAAGGAACTATGAACCTGAACTCCAAAGTCTCTTTGTTCAGCAACACTCCCCAGGACCCTCCCATTAAGTGTATAAATCCTGCTCTGATTTGCTTTTCCAAAATTCAGCACCTCGCGTTTACCTCAACTAACTCCATCTGCTACTCCTCAGCCCATTGGCCCATCTGATCTAGATTCTGTTGTACTCTGAGGTAACTTTCTTTGCTGTCCACTATACCTCCAATTTTGGTGTCATCTGCAAACTTAACTAACTATACTTCTTATATTCACATCCAAATCATTTGTATAAATGATGAAAAGTAGTGGACTCAGCATCAATCCTTGTGGCACTCCCCTGGTCATAGGCTTCCAGTCTGAAAAGCCCCCCTTTGTCTTCTGCCATCAAGCCAGTTCTATATCCAAATGGCTAGTTCTCTGTATATTCCATGAGATCTAACCTTGCTCATGAGGAACCTCCATGAGGAACCATATCGATCACGTTCACCACTCGGCCCTCATCAATTCTCTTTGTTATTTCTTCAAAATACTCAATCAAGTTTGTGAGACATGAATTGCCACGCACAAAGTCATACTGACTATCTCTAATCAGTTCTTGCTTTTCTGAATATATATAATTCCTGTTCCTCAGGATTCCCTCCAACAACTTGTCCACCACCAATGTCATGGTTAACAGGTCGATAGTTCCCTGGCTTTTCCTTACCACCCTTCTTAAATGGTGGCACCACATTAGCCAACCTCCAGACACATGTGACTATTGATGATACAAATATCTCAGCAAGGGGCCCAGCAATCACTTCCCAAGCTTCCCACAGAATTCTAGGGTACACTGATCAGGTCCTGGGAATTTATTCACTTCTTTGCGTTTCAAGACATGCAGCATTTCCTCCTCTGTAATATGGACACTTTTCAAGATGTCACCATCTATTTCCCCACATTCTATATCTTTCATGTCCTTCTCCACCATAAACACTGACGTAAAATACTCATTCAAGGTGCATCTTGAGAGATGTCTGGGACACCAATACCTCTCACTGGCTCACGACTACATTGAGCACTAGTGATGGTCTGCAGATTGTGCTGACTCCAGGCATCCAGTTTGTGCTGTCCTGGATCCATATAGGTTGTTATCCTTTCCTTAGAATTGAGCAAAAGGTTCTTCTGCTGAGCCATGGCCGAAATCGTATCATGAAGGGACTCATTCATTACTTATGAATCTCTACTCAAAGCCTCATGTTGTGCCGACAGATTCTTCCATTTGGACTTTGAATTTCTCTTTCGTGTCAAGCTGCGCATTATGAGTCATTGAGTTTACAGATATTTGATCAACTAAGTGAGTTTGATCAACTCAAGGGTTATTGGAGTAAGGTTTGTCAGGCAGGAAATTTGAGTAATGCCATGACTTTATTGAATGACAACCATTTTGAGGTATTAATAAGCCTACTCTCTATTTATTATGTTCTTATATTTAGCAGTTATTGGCTTTGTTTTGACAGAACATTGCCACTGGGTGGCAATATTTAAATGCATTGGACCAGGGACCTAAATATGTTCAAACATGCATTTTATAAGGTCTTCTGAAAGGAACTAAACTGTCAGTACGATGATCTCTTCATTTATCAGTACTTGAATGCAACTAAAGGAAAAAGTTTCAAAAAGGCAGTTAATTGCAACAATAACCCAACACAGTAGTGAATTAACTTCTAATATTTAATCTGCCACTTGTTGATTACATTGTTCTGTAGAAAGAAACAATTTTTCCACAACCCAAGGATGTACTTTATGTCCAATTCAGTACTTTTAAAGCATAGTTAAATTTAAAATGAAGTTACATTTAAAAGTGAAAACTTCCCTGAACGATGAGGGCTATGATGAAAAATATGGGAGAATCATGTGAGAATTCAAGCAAGGCCTTTCTCAATGTTGAGAGCAACAAGTTGCATTTTCCCACTAAGTTATGGAGGTTCAGACAGGATTCTTACTAGTGAGCAGCAAGAGGACTATTAATAGGGATTATTGCTCAATATTACCATTACTTAATCCTGCTTTATTATTTTTATATAGATATTTTTATTGAAAATTTAACATGTTTTTACAAGTTTACAAATAAAAAAAACCCAAAACCTGTCAAACAAAAAGAAGAGATACAGAGAAGAAAAAGACAAAACTCAACTAACTACTAATCTAACCTATAACTAACCAGAGTGTATGATCAAATATCTTACATTACTCAAGAGAAAAAAGAAGGATAACATAGTAATTAAGTAGTGAAGTGCATGCTCGGAATGAGTTAACATCAAGTTGTAATAAAATCCGTATTCATGAGGGATTCCTCTCCCAAGGATACCCCGGACCAGCCAGAACCGTTACCTCAACTAGATGAAAGCCCTTGATAGAATGGCCAAAATATCTGTATCTGTGTAATTCAAGAAAGGCTGCCATATTTTATAGAATAATTCAGTTTTTTGATGCACCATATTTGTAAGGAAGTCAAGGGGAATAGATTTCATGATTAATCTGTGCCAATTCAGAAGTCCTAGAGGGCCCTCAGCCACCCAGTTTACTTAGATATTTTTCCTTGCACAGAAGGAGAGAATGGAAAATAATTTCCTCCCGTGCACATCCAGAGAAGGTAAGCTCGAGAAGCCCAGAAGAAGAGATACTGGATCTACTGTAATTTCCATTCCCAAGATTTCTGTCAGGGCGTTTACTACTTTGGTCCAGTATTTGCGGATCTTATGGCCTATCCAAAAGCAGTGTGTAAGAGTGTCCACCTCTGTTTTACATTTGGGACACATTGGAGATGCTCCTGCTCTAAATTTTGCCAATCGTTCCGGTGCCATATGGGCCCTGTGAAGTATCTTTAACTGAATGGCCTGGGTTCTGTTCCAAATGGAGATTTTTCTGGCATTTTCCCAGATGTCATTCCATATTTCTGTAGAAATTTCCAGCCCCAAATCCTGATCCCATGTTCTAAGCAGACAGTCCATATCTTCCGACACTACTTCATGTAATAAATGATAAAGAGTGCTGACCGAGGGTACCTGTTGGCCACAACACTCTACGTTCAGTATCTGATTTATAGAGACTATCTAATAGCGTAGTCTTCTTCTGTATGTAACCTCAAATTTGGAAGTATCGACAGAGGTCTCCATTAGGTAATCCAAATTTCTGATGCAGCTGTTCAAAAGATATCAGGACCCCTTCCTCAAACAGATCCCCTAAACAGGAGATACCCCTGGATCTCCAGGACTTAAACGTGGTGTCTGTGAGCCCCGGTTGAAAACCCCATGCCCCATGGGATGTTTTATGTGAGTTACCCTCATTTTGCTGCATTATATTCCAAGCTTTAATTGTGTTTAGTACTATAGGGTTTTTACAGTGGTCCGTAATGATTTTCATCTTGTCTAAACATAAGATGTTAATAAACGGGCACTTTACTTGAGAAGCCTCAATGTCCAGCCAGATTGATTGCAGGTCAGACAAGACCCAATCGGCTATGTAGCTTAACAAGGAACTTAACTAATACTTCCTAAAGTCTGGAAAATCCAGCCCTCCCCTTGCCTGTGGAAGCTGTAGCTTCCTTAACATAATGAGGGGCCATCTATGATTCCAGATGAAAGAACGCAGCCAACCATATAATTTGTGCAGTGCTGGCCTCGGCAGCATTACCGGGAGCATTCTCATAGGGTATAAGAGACCAGGCAAGGCATTCATTTTAATTAGTGCTATTCTACCTAGCCAGGAAATTGGAAGGTCTCCCCAACATTGAAGGTCCTGCCTTTTCCTTTCCAATAGATGCACAAAATTGGCCTTGTATAGCTGGCCAAATACTGGGGTGATAAAAATGCCCAAGTATAAGAAACCCTCCAGGGACCACCGAAAGGGGAAGTGGGATCCGTCCAATAAGTGGGACATACTAGTGAGGCCACCCATTGGCATAGCCTCCGATTTTGAAAAATTAATTTTATAGCCTGAAAATGCACTAAATGTATTAATAACTTGGATTATGCGAGGCACGGACATCAGGGGATTACAAAGATAAAGGAGAACATCATCTGCATAAAGGGTAATTTTATGTTTACCTATACCAATCCTTGCGGCGGTTATATTAGAGTCAGCTTGTATAGCTTCCATAGTAGCTCAATTATTAGCATGAATAGCAACGGTGAGAGAGGACATCCCTGACGTCAGCCCCTATCCACACTGAAGCTATCCGAGCCTAATCTGAGACCCATTTGGCAAATACCTTTCCAACGCCAAACCTTTCCAATGTATAGAACAGGTATGACCATTCAACCCAGTCGAATGCCTTCTCTGTGTCCAATGAGACTACTATTCCCGGTATTATTTTCCTGATGACAGACTTGAATCACATTCAAGACCTTTCTAATATTATTAGATGATCTATGGCCCTTGATAAACCCCGTCTGGTCCTCTTTTATGATATATGGCAGTACCCTCTCTAGCCTCAATGCTAATGTTTTAGAAAGAATTTTAAAATCTTAATGTAGCAAGGATATTGGTCTGTATGATGCGCAATTTTCTGGGTCCTTTCCTTTTTTGAGAATAAGGGAAATATTCGCCTCTTTCAGCGAACGCAGGAGGCAGCCCTGACTATATGAGTAGTTATACATGTCCATAAGTGGACCAGCTAATACTCCTGTAAACTCTTTGTAGAATTCAACCTGAAAGCCATCTGGGCCAGGTGCCTTACCGCTCTGAAGTTGCCTGATTGTATCAAGTATTTCCTGGGTTGCTAGGGGAACATTCAGGACCGATACCTGTTCCAGGGTTAAGTCTGGAAAGGCCAGGCTTTTAAAAAAGGACTGCATCCTCCTGGCTCTATCTTCACAATCCTGCAATTTATATAAATCAGAATAAAACTTTCTGAAGATTGTATTGATCCTTTTGTGATCGTGAGTCAGAGTACCAGCACTTTCCCTGATAGCCATGATAGTTTGAGGGGCCTTTTTTTCCTTGCGAGAAATGCTAAGTATCTACCAGGTTTATCACCAAATTCATATAATCTTTGTTTTGCAAATAATATTTTCCTCTTTGCTGTTTGGGTGAGCGCAGTATTCAGAGCTGTCCTAAGGGCCGTAATCCTTTGTAATTTGGCAATAGAAGGTCTGTCAACATATGCTGTTTCAGCTGCTTTTAAGCGAACCTCAAGTAGACACTGTTGTTCTCCCTTTAATTTTTTTCTGGGTCGCTGAGTATGAAATGATCAGACCTCGCGCATAAGCTTTAATAGTCTCCCACAAGATTGATGGATTACTAGCCATACCTGATTTAATTTCCAAGAAAATTTTAAATTCTTGAGAAAAATATTTTACAAATTTACTATCCTTCATTAAGAAGGAATCCATACCCCAATGTCAGGGGGATGCCTCATTATTCCTAGCCTTGATTTCCATATACACAGCAGCATGATCAGAAATTATTATATTACCTATTTTACAGGATGATATGGAATTTAAAAAAGTCGAGGGGGCTAAAAACATGTCAATTCTAGTGTGACATTTATGTGGATTAGAGTAAAAAGAGAAATCTCTGCCTTGCAAAATCGCTAATTCTTTATTCAGATCCGCCTTTTGTCTGGATCTGGGGATACACCTGCAGTACTCTTGGGTAGCCTGTCTATTTCTGGGTCCGTAATGCAATTAAAGTCTCCCCCTATAATTGTGTAACGAGCACCAAGAGCCATTAGTTTGGAGAAGGCTTCCGTTATAAATTTGAAAGGATACATGGGGACAATACAGATTTAAAATCCTATATTCCTCTCCATTTATAAGGGCTTTAATTAGTATATATCGTCCAGATTTATCTTTTATCTGACTTAGGATTTTGAAAGGGAGATTCTTCTGAATAAGAATGACTACTCCCCTACTTTTTGAGCTGAAGGAAGAAAAGAAGGCCTGATCAAATCCACCCTGTTGTAATTTCAAATGTTCTTTATCCAATAAGTGTGTCTCCTGTAGGAGAGCTATATCAACCCTTTTTTTGAGGTTTGATAATATTTTCTTCCTTTTGATTGGTGAATTACTCCCCTTGACATTCCAGGTGCACCATTTAATCGAATGACTAACCATAATCGTCCAGGCAAGTCCGAGACCCCTCGGGAGGAGAAACCCCATCTAAAACTCCCTGAGCATAGACCATAGAAAATTCACAAAAATACACTCTTTAATACACTCACACCAATATAATAAAAAACTAGTTCTAAATAGAAAAAATAAAGAACATATTTAAATGCAGATTTTCCCCCTTGTTTCCAGGGGGCATCACTTCCTTTCCGAAAACCCATTATATCCTCTCCCAACCAGTGTCCCATCCTTGACCTAGGCACCCCATAATAAAATAAAGAAAATTCAAGTGTACTACAAAGCTAAAGTTAACAGTGAGTACCCTACCCCCCCACCCATACCAACACCTAGATATATTTGGTGATGTTAATACCACGTATAAACATATAAAACTATAAAATTACAGTCTCAGCAGATAATAATTAAGTATAGTAATACAAAATAACAGGGGAAACAACCCCACTTTAAAAGAAAGAGGAAAAAAAAGACAAGGCAGAGAACCCTCCTCACCTAAATTGACTAGACTACTCGGCCTATATTTTTTTTAAAAAAGGGGAAAATCGCAGAGTGGAGAACAAACAAGCCCCACTCCCTACTCCCCAGAGTTGATATTAAGCAATAAAGTAATAAAAGAGAAAAAAGGTGAACCGGGGAAGGTGGAGGGCAGAACAACATCACTCACCACACGAGTTAACTCTTACAATTTATCTAAGAGAGTTCAAAAATTCGAAGTTATACACGGACCCTTCATGGCTAAAATGTAGCATCGCTGGGTACGCAGGGAGTACTGAATGTTTAAATCCCTTAAACGCTTCTTCATTTCCTCAAATGCCCTCCTCTTTTGGAGCTGGGGAAAAGTCCTGAAACAGCTAATCTTGGATCCTTTGTAAGTCATGGCTTGAGGATCTTTCCCAAGATTTCTGGAAGCTTTCAGGAGCATCTGCTTCTCTTTGTAGCACTGCAGCCAGAACAGGACTGGGCGGGGGCGCTGGTTCAGGCCGGGTCTGCGTATTGCAACCCGGTGGGCCCATTCTACCCTTACCTGGCCTGATCCAGCCTCCAAATTCAACAACTGCGGAAGCCACTTCTTCAAAAATGTTGTAAACTGGCCTTCCTCTTCCCATTCGGGAAGGCCCAACAAACAAATATTTTTTCGACAACCTCGAGAATCGAGCTCGTCGATGTGATCTTCTAAGGCCCAGACTTGCTGTTCGAGAGTCCGGACCCGACCCCCGGCTGATTCTGCAGCAGCTTCGGAGGTCGCGGCCTTTAGCTCCGCCCCTCCGACTCAATGTTCGATTTTTTTCTATGTCTCGGTCGTGCTTCTGCAGCACGACCGACAACGACTCCCACCTGCTCCTGGACTCTTCTATGAAGGCGTCGATCTTTTCTTCGAGCTTGGAAATCACTGCAACAAGGCTCGCCACCGTAGGTAGGTCCCCCAGGGCGGCTGCAGATGCCTCTGCTGCAGCTGGGCAGGGTGGGGGAGGGGTTCCTGTATGCTGCGAGCTGCGGGCATTCTTTCCTTTAGTCATTTTAACAGGGCACTAAACTGCTCAAGTTAGGTGCAAAATAACTAGCTGTATTAAATAAAAGCTATTTTAAATTACTTGGCAGGTGTGGTGGAGGCGGGCAGCCCACTTTGCCTTAGTCTTGGGCAGAGCACTACAGACTCAGACTTGCTGGGACACCGCCATCTTGGACCCCCCAATCCTGCTTTATTAATATGCAGTGGCCTGTTCTACTACCTGCTGGTTAGAAACTAGGTACAGTACTGAGAATTCCTGATATGAGAGTCACAGCTGGTGACTCCAGCTCACTGGGTGTTTCTCAAGTCCTGCATCTTGGAAACCCAGTACAAATGTGTCAGACATGCTCCAATCAATCAGTCTTGCCAGTGTTCAAATTTTACCACTTCATTGAAAGTGTATGTCAATTATGCTAGAAGGTACAAATGCCCATGTTATTTGCTGTCAGCAGTAACAGTAGCAGAGAAATCCAGAAGACAATCATTGCCTCCTTCTCCAACTCAGAATTATTTATTTTTCTGGAACAGTTTGCATGTTTCGTACTGTGCATGCCCCTTTATATTTAACGCCAGTCTTGTCTGAAACTGAAATTAGAAGACAGTAATGCACCAACATATCCATGTTAATAGTGGTTTAATGGCTAGTCAGTTTGTCCTAGCCTGTCTTCAGCAGAAGTCTCTGTAATTAGTAATTGTAAAGACATTGCAGAGACTTTAACACTGACTAGGACTACACTGGTATGTATTTCTTGCACTTTCTCCATCCCTGTCAATTGTAACAGCCACTCCACTGGTTGCTTTTAACAATTATCTGAGTTTCATTGGCTTGGAGCTTTATGTTCCTAGTTACAAAATTCAGGAAAGCTGGTGCTACGAAAACAGGAGGAGAGAAGGTGGTATTAATCCAAAATTCCATTAGAACATAACGATAATACTGAAATTGGTACAAAACTTGAATCTATTGTTTAGAATTAAGTAATAAGGTTGAGCAAAAATCTCAGTCATTTTGAGAAGATTCCCTAAGTCTAAAATTGCTGGACATCTACCAGAACCTTGGAGTTTTTTTTTCAAAATTAAATTTAACAGAGAAACCCCAGCAGTGCAGCTATGCTAGAATATAGAGTCACAGGACAGTTTGTCTGGAAGCTGTGGAAACCAATTCACACCTCTACAAGAACAATGAACCAGCCTTTATGACAAACTGAATTCAGACAACATGGAGTCCGCACAAATTCCTAGAATTCCAACTTCAATGAATACTTAATCAAATTAACACAGGAAGCTTGCACCTATTGCAAGACCAGCACACCCGAGAACCCCAACTTGCGAAAATCACTGACCCAACCAAAACCATGAAGCCTCAGGCACATCCCAAGGTGAACACTGGCTTGTAAAAACCACCAGAAAGTAATGAGTTGAAGGTGCCAGTGTTGGACTGGGGTGCACAAGGTTAAAAATTGCACAACACCAGGTTATAGTCGAACAGGTCTACTTGTAGGCACTAGACAACCACCTGATGAAGGAGCAGCACTCAGAAAGCTAGTGCTTCCAAGTAAACCTGTTGAACTATAATCTGGTGTTGTGTGATTTTTAACCAGAAAGTAAGAAAGACTGAGTACTCACCTGATTAGATCCAAACACCGCATCAGTGGACTTAACCCAGACTTAAGGCCTACACCGTCTGAAGTCCTCAGCGAAGTACCGAGATGGCAAGTGTCAACAGTCAGCGGCATTTTGAAATTGCAAGTTCTCCCTGGTGGTGAGGTAAAACCTCCTGAGACCCAAAGTATCTAACCTAGTTAGCGGGGTTAGGAGGGGAAGGTAGGAACGTGGGTGTTTACAGTGCAGGGAACCCCAAGAGTAGGAATTCCTGTGAACAAAACCTGCTGTTTGACTTGTAATAGTGTTTAACCTGTGTTTAGTGTATTCACTGCACATCGATAGCAGTGAATTGAAGAGAGTGTATGTTAAGTTATTTTATTTTACATTAGGAGTAATCCTCGGCACAACATCATGGGCCAAAGGGCCTGTTCTGTGCTGTACTTTTCTATGTTCTATTAATCACTGTCCTGTACAATTGTGTTAATTTCACTGCTTGTTGTATTTATCTTTTTATTTCTTGTAATATACTTACTTTTTTGTATTTAATAAATGCAGAAATTCTTTTGGCCTTGAAACAGCTGTCTACTGCCTTCTTCTGTTCCTAAATATGTCCAGTGTCACAACCAGGGATCTGCGGGTGATTTGAGCCACCTAAAAATCAGCAAATTTCTGATAGCAAACCAATAACCTTACAAAGGAGATAATGAATCTATTGACAGAGTAGATTCTAAACAAAGACGAAGAAATATGTGAGATAAATTAGAGAAAGATGTGGGCAGAAAGGGCTGCAATTTCCATTGACTTTAATTAATTAACACTGAATGTAATAATCTGCTGTTTGCTGATGATGCCACACTAGACAGGCAGGAGGCTGGAAGAACATAGCAAACCAGGCAGCATCAGGAGATGGAGAAATCAACGTTTCAGGTGTAGCCCTTCTTCAAGATGCTGCACTGGCATTCCATTACTGAAGTTGCTGGCAAAGTTTGTAGGCAAGTTCTCCAAGACCCACAATGAGTTTGAACTCAAGTCAGCATCAGAAAGACCAAAGTTAGGGGCTTAGGAGTTGGAGATACCACCTGCCATCAACACTGGCAACCTCATTCTAGAGATTGTTGACAACTTCATGTACCTTGGATGAAAAATTACTGACAGCCTGTCCCTTGATACAGAAATCAACAGCAGGATTGCCAAGGTTGCAGTGCCATGTCAAAATTGAGAATTTGACTGTGGACCAACAACAAATTAACCAAAGTTACAAAATTGTGTGTGTACCAGGCTTGTGTTTCTCAGCAATCACCTTTATGACAATGAAGCATGGACCAGCTATGTGGCTTGAAGATGCCACTGAAAAACAATTTAACAGCTATTGCCTCTGCTGTCTCAAACTTGTTTTGGGCATCTTCTGGGAAGACAGAGTGCCAGATGTGAAGTACACCTGAGTGCAGGGATCCCAACATGGCAACTCTGTTAGTTGAGACCAGGTGGCTGACTGGGCAATGTCCACATCCCCAAAGAAGTGCCACGTGTTGAACTTGTTATCAGGTCACTCACATCTGCACTGCAAAGATATCACTCAAGCTCACTGGTATCAGAATTGATGCATAGGAAGCCTAGAGGCAAGAAGTCAAGAAGGGTGTGGAAAAAGCAGGGAAAATAATTGATTGCACAGTGGTAAAGACAGCCTGCTGGAAGAAGTCAAACATTGGTCAACCTTGGGCTAACGTCATCCATCTACGGCAGCATTGAAAGGTACTGTCCACTCATGAGTCAGCCTCCATATTTAATCCAGAACCGACCCATACCCTTGTCTTCAGAGACAGGTAGATGTTACCAAAGCAGTTAGTGTTAAGAAAATGAAAATCTCAAGAGAAACTAACATTGAGTATTCAAAAATACTTTCTTCATTCACTCTATTGATTTGTTACAATTTCACACTTTCATAGCTTATTAAAAGTTTTTGATGATTTATTAAATAAAACCTGTATAGAGAGTGTTTTCAACAGTGACCTGAACAATACAAATTAAATCAGGGGATGCTTATAAAATCTGTGGTTATCTCTCAGGGTGTCAGGTTTTCTTCATTTAAAGATAAGTTCCATAAGCAGTGGTTTATTACTTAACTTACAGCACTCCAGTGGTCCTATTTATTTCAATATTATGTGACTGGTAATTTATGGCTAAGAAACAAATTGTTGAGTTATGAAAACACTTCCCATTACAGGTGCAAGCTAGATTTATATGATTGACCAAAATGCCGTCAAGCGTTTGAAGCTTCTTTTGAATTGTTGATATTCACACCACGTTCTGTCCACCAATTATGCCTATGCTTGCAGACTTACATTGGTTCCTGATTCAGCAGCAGTTCAGTGGAAAAGAAAATCATCCTGTATTCAGATTCCTCAATAGCTCCAACTGCCCCTGTCTCTGTAAATTTCCCCAGCATACCACTGTGAGTAGAAATTTGGGTTCAAGACCCTTGCCCTGGATATGTGTCATAACATGTCCAGACAAGATGATTAAGATAAAAACATTAGTTTGTCAGACATTGATGATAAGATTATGTACATGTCAGCTTCTGTCTTCAGGACAAGATATAAAGCTTAGCCACCCCATTCCTAAACTACCTGTTGGGATGAATGTAGAGGATTTCATGGTACTTTTCTTAAGAAGAACAATCCCAGGCATTTGGCCAATATTTATCACTCAATCAATATTTCAGTGCTAGATTATCTGATCATTAATATATTATTGTCTTTGATAGTTTGCTGTGTGCGAATTAACTGTTGCATTTTCTAGCTCTCTTGAACTGTGACAATATTTCTAAGTAACTTTATTGGCTGAAAAATACTTTTGAGAGGTTTGGTTGTCATAGACAGTTCTCTCTAAATGCGAGATTTTCTTTCCTCCTTATGTCCCTCCACCTCATTTTTCTTAAAAAACAATCCTTTCAACCTACTACAAATACAAAATACTTTTGGTGGTGAAACTTTAGATGACTTAGCACAAGTACATCATAGAACCACTGGAAAAAGAACCAACAAACAGATATCTTAAGTAGACAAATAGGAGGCTGGCAGCAGGCCAGGTAGCATCAGGAGCTGGAAATGTTGATATTTCAGATTGAGACCCTTCATCAGGACTGGGGAGGGGGAAGGGAGCTCTGAAATAAATAGAAGGAGGGGGGTGGGACTGGGGGCAGGTAGTTGGGATAGTGATAGGTGGATGCAGGTAGAGAGCTATTGTGGTTGGTCAGTAGGAAGGGTAGAGCAGATAGGTGGGAAGGAAGATGGACAGGTAAGGTCAGGTCAAGGAGGTGAGAAGGAGAGTAAGAGCTAGACATGCAATGAGGTTGGGGCTGGGGAGACAGTGAAGCTAGTGAGGACCATGTTGAAGTTGGTTGGTTAATGAAAGGGATGAATCCAGTTGTTAGCTGTAAGGAAGGGTTGGGGGGTGGGGGTGGGGAGGCAGAGCTGGATAGGTAGCTAGGAGATGAGTGGAAAGGTTATTTGAAATTTGAGATTTAAATGTTGAGTCCTCTGTGCTGAATGCTCCCCAGACAGAAGGTGAGGTGTTGTTCTTCCAATTTGCAATCTAATTGACTGTGAAAGTGGGGAAGGCTGAGGATGGACATGTTGGAAGAGGTGTGGGAAAGGGAATTGAAATGGGCAGTGACTGGGAGGTCAGGCTAGCCATTTAGGGCCTGGTGATGATGCTCGGTGAAACGGTTACCTAGTCTACATTTGATCTCACTGATGTAGAGAAGACCATATTGGGAGCACCAGATGGTAGACTAGGTTGGATAAGATGAGGTGAACTTCTGTCTCACCTGGAAGGACTATTTGCGGCCCTGATGGAGGTGGTGTACAGGCAAGTGTTGCATCCTTTTCCGGTTAGAGGGGAAGGTACCGGGGGAGTTGGTGGGGTGTGTGGCATGAACCAGGAAGTGGCAAAGGGAATGGTCCTTGTGGAATGTGGAGAATGGTGGGGAGGGGACAGTGTTCTGGGTGGTAGGGTCTAATTAAAGTTGGCAGACATATTTGAGGATGATATGTTGGATTCAGAGTTTGGTGGGGTGGAAAGTGAGGACAAGGTGGACCCTATCTTTATTATGTTTGAAGGGAGTTTAGAGCAGTGGAGTGGTGAATGGAGGAAGTGCAGTGGAGGGCTGTCTGAATGATGTAGTTGGTTGGCTGGGAGAAAAAACGTTGTTGGAAATAGGAGGATGTCTGGGATGATCGGGAGTGGAATGCCTCCTTGTCAGAGCAAATGCGATGGAGACGGAGGAATTGAGAAAATGGGATGGAGTTTTTGCAAGATAGAGGGTGGGAGGAGATGTAGTCTAGGTAGCTATGAGAGTCTGTGGATTTATAGTAAATATCAGTCAATAAACTGACGTCGAACATGGAACCAGAGAGATCAAGAAAGGGGTGGGAGATGTCTGAAATAGACCAAGTGAATTTGAGAACGGGGTGGAAGTTGACGAACTGCTCCAGTTCAGCTTGGGTGCAGGATGCAGCACTGATGCAGTCATCGGTGTAATGGGGAAGAGTTGGGTAACAGTACTGGTTTACGTACTGAAGAGGAACAGTTCGACATGACCGACAACGAGGCAAGCATAGCTAGGACTCATGCACATGCCTGTGGCCATCCCCTGAATTTGGAAAAAGTGGGAAAAATTGAAGGAAAGGTTTTACTGAGGGTGAGGATTGATTTGTTGAGGCAGAGAAAGGTATTGGTGAGGGTGGGGACTGGATGGGTCTGTTAGAGAAGAAAAAGCTGAGGGCCTGCAGGCCGTCATTGTGGGCCATAGATGCGTATATTTTTCCACGTCCATAGTGAAGGTGAAGTGCTGGGGACCAGGGAACTGGAAGTTTCAGAGGAGGTGGAGGACTGGTTTGTATCCCAGATGTAGGTGGGAGAGGATGGAGTCGAGATAGGAGGGATTGAGTTCAGTGGAGCAGGAGCATGCGGAGACAATGGGGGTCAGCCGTGATAGTTGGGCTTGTGGATTTTCAGGAGAAGGTAGAACTGGGCAACGCGAGGCTAGGGGACTATGAGGTTGGAGGCGGTGGAGGGAGATTACTGGAGGCGATTACTGGAGGCGGTGGGGGATATTAGCTTGATAGGCCATGGTGGAGTTGTGCTCAAACGTGAGGTAGCACATGGTGTTGGAGAGCTGGTGTTTGGCCTCTGTGATATAGACGTCCGTCCTCCAGACTTTGTCAGCAGTTTGAGAGTGAAATGGGGTTTGGTGCAGAGGGCAACGAGCACTGCATTTTCGGAGGGGCTGAGGTTGGAGTGGGTGAGGGTGTGGAGAAATTGAGGTGGTTGATGTTACGTCAGCAGTCAGCAATAAAGTGCTCTAGGGCGGGTAAGAGGAGGGGAGTATCCAAGAGCAAGAGGAAGTTTGGAGATGGCAAAGGGGGCCCTCAGAGGGAGGTTGGGAGTCCTTATCAAATAAGAAAGTACAGAGGCGGAGATGGCGGAAGAAGACCTCCACATTGTGACGGGCACAGAACTTGTTGAGGTGGGACTGGAGGGGCACAAACATGAGCTCTTTACTAAGGACAGACCATTTGGCCTCAGAGTTGGGGTGGTAAATATGTAGCATTGCTCAGGAGTGGGGTTTTTTGGGGCTCTCGAGGAGGTTAAAGGAGGGGAGGTGGAAAGAGGGATAGTTTGTGATGGGTGAAGGTTCGATGTAGTGTGGTTGGGGGCGGGGTGGAGTAGTTGTGGGAGGGAAAAGTTATATCTTAGTCATATAATTACTGAGTAACAGAGAACTCTCCTACATACAAGCACCAATTTCATTCATCCAAGTATGTCATATTTCCACTCCAGTAGCACATCACCACATTTCCAAATAGACAGGGTGCAGGATGTGAAAATTTGCAATTGAACAAATCAAATTTAGGAGCCTCCTTATAAGACCTTCTGCACAGTTGTATATTTATCTGAATAATTATTTGACAAAACTTTCACACTTATATCCATTGTGACTTGTGTCCAAGATTATTCGTGTAAAATAAGGACAAAGTTATCATTGTCCTAGAGGACCATTGGACTCCTCTCTCATTAGAGACAGATGACTGGTGGTGGTTTAACCTGGGAGAGGTTGAGAAGGAGAGTCCTTTATGGTAACCTGAGCCAGTGCGGGAATTGAACCCAAGCTGTTCAGTTTACCAAAGAAGAGTGATAAAAGAAATCACCTTTTTAATCCTTGGTTCATGCATTGAGGTACCATGCTAGATGTTTTCAACATTTTGCTTGCCTTATTTAATATTTGATTTTAATTATTCTCATATCTTTAAATTTCAGTTCAAACAACTTTCTGTTCTCCCTACTGGTCTACAATAATGATACAGTGAACCAATCCTTGAAGTTTGAGTGCTCTTAATGTATTAGCATTCAGGTTGGTTTCGTATTAATTATTTCGTATAAATTGAGGTAAAAACAATGACAGCAGATGCTGGAAACCAGATTCTGGATTAGTGGTGCTGGAAGAGCACAGCAGTTCAGGCAGCATCCAAGGAGCTTCGATGCTGCCTGAACTGCTGTGCTCTTCCAGCACCACTAATCCAGAATGAGGAAAATTGACCCCATTGTTGGAACTTGGACCTCACTGGATGTAAGACATGCCACACATTTCTGTTCCTTAGCTTACCATTAGAAAGATTGTATTAAAGTATCTTTGATTGTTCATCCATTAGCATTGCCAAAATACTTTGTAGGCTTTGTTTTTCTTATAAACCTTAATTGCATAACCACTGGACAGATACCTTGACAATTTAGTCACTTGTTTAATATAAACTTCTAAGGAATGAAAGTAATAGAACAAAATCTAACCCTTGTAGCTATCAGTTTTCTACAATTTTCTTGATGCTTAACACCACTGTGGAAATTTAATTAGTTAGCTTCCAAAATGAAAACAAGTTATCCTGATGGTTATACCTCATATCATTGCAGTAAAAATGCTGTTGGAAAATACACAAATTCACAAAATATATAGATACACAAAAAGAAAGCAAACCATTCCACAGCATGAGCAATTCTAGCTGAGCATTTGTGAATGAATCCAAATTGGCCTCATTAAAATTCACTCAAATTACAAAGTTGATTTGTGTCTATTCACTAATGACTAGACAATTGGCTGTGACTCCCCAGGGCTTGCTAAATGGCCTCAAATTTACATTTGTTGCCGTTGGTGAATGAAACACTTAACAAACTGAATAAATTTCAACAAATAATTTCACAAAATGAATGAAGCAAACTTCAATTCAATGCAAGCGAAAGTATTTAAATTTAACCTAACAGTGAATGACAGGTGTGTGAAATATAGTGACAGTTTCACCATGTGCATAGGGTAGAAGGTAGGACATTTCTGAAAAAAGGAGATAAATCACTTCTAAACCCCAGGGTTTTTTAAAACTTTTTTTCAAAACACATTCAAGTGCTTTCTAATGATATCATTAATGTCCTGAGGTAATTTATAAATTTAATGCATGCCAAAATCTGTTATTTTGTACTTGGTTGTCCACACATTTTCACTCTCAATCCCTTCAGTTGTTAGAATGCCTGGGTATTCATCTTTGTTCTAAATTTATATCCCCTTTTGCAGACTGATGATGCTCATAAATTGATATTACATTCATATCTTGCAATCAATGGTCAAAGTGAAAGATGAGTAATAGTACAAACCTGCATTAGTCACGCTGGAAGTTGAGAAAAATAATTATGTTGCTGTGAACAAAAATAAGTCTAGAGTAAAAATATTGCTGTATAATACTCGGTGCATCCAAAGTCCAGGGGCAAGATTTGCGGCCCCAATGGGAGTGAGACTGGAAGGGTATGAGTGCAAAAAGTAACATCACTGGTAAGTTTGATGTCATTGTTCCTGTCACTGTAATTTTACTCAAGATGGAAAAAGGCAAGAACTGGCAGCCTGACTGATTTGTATAAACGTCGATTTCGCTCCTCCTTGGATGCTGCCTGAACTGCTGTGCTCTTCTAGCACCACTAATCCAGAATCTGATTTGTATAAATGGCTGATTAATCTTGTTATTGAGCATGTTGTCAGTTCCTCAAAGACCAGTTTGTAATTTTGCACACACATTGCACCATGAATCAGGCACAGTCCAGATGTATAGAGCCAAAGTACAGCAAGAGAGCCTGCGAGTCAGGGCAGCCATAAAATTAGTTGGATATATAAAAGCTGATAGGTACACTTAAGCCCTACCCTCTTGCCATTAGGTAAAGATGGAGCACGTAGTAAGTACCTGTTCAGGGAATGGAGGGGGTTGTATGCCATAAGCTGGGGTGGGTTGCATGGGATGGGGAGGGTTGTCTAGAGATTCTTGTGAGTAAAGCTAAGCATAAACAAGGCAAAAGCAAAATGTAAGACTGAAGTTTTCAAATGTTAGGTCAAGTAGTAATGAGGATCATCAGATCCCAGATGTATGAAGAGGGCAGAGGAAAGTAGCAAGGGGCAGCAAGGTAACAGGGGCAATATGCACAAGTATTGTGTACCACTGAAGAAGAAACCACTACAACACAAGGGTAACACCATCAAATGTCAAGTGGTAATGGTTGGAGTGTCTCATATTGAGATGATCCTGACTGTATGTCCACATAGTAAGCATATAGTTTGGGCTCAAGGGCTGTTGTGATGCAGTGGTGTTGCTCCTGTCTCTGAGCCAGGAAGCCTGGGCATTGCTGGAGAGTAAGTAAGTACTTAGCACTCACACATAGGCCATATTAGGAGCATGCTTCCTCAGTTGATGTATCTGCTTGGACATACCTAGAGATTTATCATCAGGAATGCTGTCACCTTACCAGAGCAAACAAGATCACTGAATCTCTTTCAGCTCTGCACTCAGTTCTTCCACATTAAATTCCTGCTGCTAAAAGTTTCAGGCATCTCCAGCCAGACCTGCTTGGTTTAGCTGGAAGGCTGCCTCATGCTACCTTCTTGAAATGGAAGTTCCTTCCATTTTTTCACAGCTTTCACTAGCATCTCAAGATCTATGCCCATTAAATTAGGACAGTCCTGGAACTCCAGACCCATAGTAACGTCCTGTGAAGTTGCCTGGAAAACCTGTTAAAGAGATGAACTCAGTTTGAGATGAGCAATAAGTGTTGCTTTGGATCTCATTAAATAAAGGAAGTTCAAAGAGGGAGATTGAATTGATAGACCTAAGTAGATTTATGAGTCATTATTTCAACTGAGAAACTAATAAGTAACCAATGAGATACTCAGATGCTTTGTTTCCTTAAAGTGTGATCAGCCTGTATGACAGGGTTCCATATACATTTTTTGGAAAATATTAAGATCAAGGTGGAAGAGAATTAAGACTCTGAATTTATCTAATGATTTTGGGCCTTCTGAGGTTTGCATAATTGCCTTTGAAGGACTGAAAAGAAAATTGTTGAGATTTCCTGAATTGATTACTGGTGTCTTTTTAATTTGTATCTCCCATGAGATTAGGACATGGGAGAAAGGAATGAATTCCCTTGAAAGAAATGCAGTGAGTTGAATTTGATGGTTTTCGAAATCATACTGATGTAATATAACTGCCTTCCATTATTTAAAGACTTGTCATTCTTTCTTCTGGCAAGTATAGGTTTAATCACATGTGGCTTTCTCTATCCCAGTGAGGAAGAAGGACTCTAGGAAGGGGATAAACTGAGCATAGTTAACCAGGAAAGGTAAGGACAAGATTAGTGTTAAATCAGAGGATTTGGAAATGTTTTAAAAGCCAACCAAAGATAACAGAAGAAAATAACAAGGGAGAAAATAAATAATAGGGACAAACTAGCAAGTAAAAAATGCATAGCAAGAGTATCTTCAAATAAACAAAAAGGGAGAGAGAGGCAATTATGAACTTGGGCCCCTTAAAGTGTGAAGCTGGGGAAATAATAATGGGAATCCAGGAACTGGCAGAGGAGTTGAGCAAATACTTGGCATTAATCTTCACAAAAGAAGCTATTCAAATATACTAAATAATAAAGGGACTAAAGAGGAGGTGGAAATAAACACAATAACTAACCCAAGAGAAAAAGAACTGGGAAACTAATGGGGTGAAGGGCCAATAGGTCCTCTTGGACTTGATGGGATGGATCCTAGGATTTTAAAGGAAGTAGCTACAGAGATAGTAGAGGCACTGCTGCAAATTTTCCAAAAATGCATAGACTCTGGAAAAGCTCCAGAGGGTTAGAAAAATGCCAATGTGACACCTTAATTTCAAACAAATGTGATAGACCAAATAAGTTACTATAGGCCAGTTAGCTTAAAATCTGATGTTGGGAAATGTCAGTACATTATAAAGGATGTAATAGCAGAGCATTTGGAAATACATAATATAAGTAAATAAAATCAGCGTGGCTTCATGAAAGGGTAATCACACCTGACAAAATTCAGTTCCATGAAAAGGTAATAATCAGGGTAGATAAAAAGGAACTAAAAGATGTAGTACATCAGATTTTCAAAAGGTATTTGTTAGGGTAGAACATATAAGTCTACTTAAAAGATATAAGCCCATGGTGCTGGGGTTAGTGTATTAGCATGGATAGAGAACTAGCTAACTAAAGCTGGAATAAAGGAGCCATTTTCAAGATGGCAAGCTATAACTGTGGAGTGCCACAGGGATTGGTGCTGGGACTACAATTATTTACAATACATATATTATTGACTTGGATGAGGGAAATGAATGTATTATCGCCAGTTTTGCGGATGAAACAAAAATAGGTGGAAAGGCAAGTGGTGAGGAGGACATAAAGAGTCTGCAGAGGGATATAGACAGGTTAAGTGAGCAGGCAAAAACGTGGATTATAATGTGGTGTGAGGTTATGATATTTGGCAGGAAGAATCAAAGAGCTGAATATTACTTAAATGCTGAAATATTGCAGAAAACTGCAACACAGAGGGATTTGGGAGTCCTTGTGCATAAATCTGAAAAAAAAAGTATACAAGTTCAAGTTCAGCAGGTAATACCGATGATGAATAGAATGTTGGCCTTTATTTCAAAGGGAAAAGTGTTGAAAAATAGGGAGGTGTTGCCAAAGCAATACAAGACACTGGTCAGACCACAGTTGAAAGACATTCCTGATGAAGGGCTTATGACCGAAATGTCGACTGTCCTGCTCCTTGGATGCTACATGATATGCTGTGCTTTTCCAGCACCATACTTTTCGACAGTTGAAAGACTGTGACGTACTGGTCCCCTTACCTAAAGCAAAATATTCTGGCATTGGAGTCCAGAGAAGGTTGGCAAGTTTGATCTGAGGTATGGAGGGATTTTCTTATGAGGAGATGTTGAGTAATTTGGGCTTGTACTCATTGAAGTTTTGGAGAATGAGGAGACCTTTTGAAAGATGTAAAATTCTTAGACAGCTTGACAGGGTGGTTATGGAGAGGTTGTATCCCCTTCTGGGAGAGTCTAGGACCAGAGCCATAATCTCAGAGTAAGGGCTGATCTATTTAAGACAGAGATGAAGAGGACTTTTTTTTTCTGAGGGCAGTGAATCTGTGGTATTCTTTACTGCAGAGGACTATTGAGGCAGGGTCATTATGTATATTGAAGGCTCAGACAGACAGATTTTTAATCCATAAGAGAATCATGGATTATGGAGAAAAAGCAGGAAAGTGGAGTTGAGGATCGTCGGATCATCAATGACCTCACAAATGGCAGAGTGGCCTTGATGGGCAGATTGACCCACTTCTGCTCCTTCAACTTATGGTCATACAGGTAGATGATCAACCATGATCTGGAACAACAAGGTATGCTCAAACAGCTGAAAAGTCTACACCTTTTATGTTCCTAGTTTGCAATAATGATGATGTCCTTCAGTTTAAATGTCCTTTAACCATACTGTTTAATTCCATTAACAAACTCTCAGCTAAGCCATTGAAATACACTTTACACTTTTCTAATATGAGCAGTAAAATTCAGCATTGGTATACTTTTCTCTTTATGTTCTTGCTCGCGACTTGATTTTTGCTCCTCTGAGATTCCAGTGGAAACTTGCAGTGTACTGTTGATGCCTGTCCTTTTGCTGAGTGCTGTGTCAAGTTGGGGTGCCCCATGCTTTACTGTTTATATTCACAAATAGCATTCAAAGAAAATGGATTGTGGCACTTGTGATCAGCCGTATGTTCCTTTCAATGAAGGCTGAAAGATTAAAGTCGAAGCAATAAATGCCTCAACTGCTAAACTCCTGGGTGCTCAACTCTTCCGATTGTGAGTCAGTGGCTGGAAGGTTACTTTTCTCAATAAGAACATCATTGTGAAAAAGATTGCTGAGTGATGAAAGGATCCTAGGGAAACGTAAACTAAATGCTTATGTAGCAACTAACAAGGAAAAATTAATTGGTTGCCCTAAAAATCAAACAGATTAATTGTAGGTATGGCTTTATCACATCCCTTTTTAACCAGAAACATCACTGTGGCCAGTTGACAAAGAAATGCATTGCACCAGAAGGAATATAGTAATTTTCTCCAAAGGAAGCTATGAAAGAAAATTACGTATCAGATTACACTCATCTGAATATTTCCATAGTTACAACTGGCAGAATCTGAAACTCTTATCAAAACAGATTTTCTACCAAGGTCTTACTGCTAGATGCTGTCACTGAATACCACTGCACAATCATCATCATTGGAGTTTGCTTCCTCACTTTCTTTGTTCATGATTGGCATGCTGTAAATTGGTCTAAGTTGGCTTCTGTTACTTTCCAATGTAGTATTATATCCAGGAATGACTTTGCATGATCTTAACTGTTTGTACCTGCTAGAAAGAGTTGTTTTGTATACAAGTATTTGTATTTCAGATTCCCATTTTCTACCCAGTGCTCAGTTGTGGTAGTTCACTACCTGTTCACTTTTTATGCATCTGTTTGCTTCTCCTCTGTATTTGAAGAAGAATGTCCTATGTATCAGAATGATTGGACAGTTGGTTGCTAGATAAGGTATTTTCTGAGTTTAAGTTCCAGAATCTGTACTGAAAACAAAAAGTGCTGGAGACACAGCAGGTCAGGCAGCATGCATGGAGAAAAAGCAAGCTAATATTTTGAGTCCAAGTGATGCTTCATCAGAACTGACATGAAGTGTGGAAGAGGCCGAATTTATTCAATAGTGGGGTTTGGGGGGAGTGTGGAGCACTGGGGGAAGAAGGATGTTGATAGTTCAGATTAAGTGATCAATAACAGAACAATGGTGTGTCTAAATGCCAGACTGGAAAGAACAGACTGGCCCACTGGAGTGGTTGGAGGAGAGAGAGAGAGAGAGAGAGGGGATGTGATGATAGAGAATGTAGCCAGTTAAGCTAAAAGAAAGGGAAGTAATGGGAGTGAGTTCAGTGCTAGGGTTGGTGATCTCTTCTCCATTGGTGTCACATAAAATTATAGCAATGATATGTGAAAATCATGTTTTATTGATGTTCATTAATTTGATAGTGCACGCATTATCGCTGCTTGATGATATGACATGGGTTATGCCCACTGAGCACACATGTCTTGAAATGGTTTGACAATAAACTGCGGTCTATTGATAGACACTGTCTGATCAAAGATGCTGAATAATCTAAAAGTAGCAGTCATTGTGTCAATAATAGTTAGACTTATAGTGTTCATAAGTCATTGACCAATGGCAAATTTGAAGAAGTAATGTGTTACAAAGATGCAATCTTCCTTGCACACTGAATGTATCTGTAGCTGTTTTCACCCAAAGAGTGGATGGAACATCATGTGGAACTAGAAGCTCCATGCGCTGCTGGGTGAAAAGCTTGATCATCTTCCAAAATTTGCCTTTTGCACAGTTTGCTTTGCATTTCACTCTTATGCACAAACACAAACACATGCTTAATACTTTATTTGTTGCCAAAGGTCATGGTGTTGTATTGTATTATTCACCTGTTTTGGAACCAGATTTCCTGCACATGCCTAAGTTGAAGGATCAGTGATAAGAGGACATAATTTTAATGTGAAAAGCAGGTGATTTAGAAGGGTTTTAAGGAAACACATTTTCACCCGGAGTATCGTAGGGTGCTGTCTTTGAGGTAGTTGAGGCAGGAGACCTCATGGCTCAGTGGTTAGCACTGCTGCCTCACAGCACCAGGGTCCCAGGTTTAATTCCAGCCTCAGGCGATTGCCTGTGTGGAGTTTGCACATTCTCCCCGTGTATGCGTGGGTTTGCTCCGGTTTCCTCCCACATTCCAAAGTTGTGCACTTCAGGTGAATTGGCCATGCTAAATTGCCCATAGTGTTAGGTGCATTAGTCAGAGGGAAATGGGTCTGGGTGGGTTGCCCCTCAGAGGGTCACTGTGGACTAGTTGGGCCGAAGGGCCTGTTTCCACAATGTAGGGAATCTAATCTAATCAAATCAAGCCTTTAAAAAATACTTGGATGAGCACTTGGAGTGTCATAACATTCAAGGCTGTGGGCCTAGTTTGAGAAAGTAGAACCAATGTAAGTAGTAGAATAATTTTGATGGGACAGACTTGATTGACAAAAGGGCCATTTCTGTACTGTATGATTTTATGATTCTATGCTCAATGAAAACATATGAAGTAGGAGCAGGGATAGGCTATTCATCCCCTCAAACCTATCCATTCTCAAAACTGATCTGCCCCAGGCCTCAATACCTCTTTTGTGCCAGCTCCTCAAAGCCCTCAGCTTCCCAATATTTCAAAAACCTTCTCTTTAAATACTTCTCGTGATCTAGTCTCTACAACATCATGGGATAGAGAATTTCAAACATTCACTTATGTCTGAAAGAAGAAATTTCTTTGCATCTCAGTTTTAAATGAGTACCTGATTCTATAACTGTGACCCCTTGTTCAAGACTGTCCCACTGCTGGAAATGTCTTCTTAACATCTACCTGTCTACCATCCCCTCAGAATTTTGAATGTTTCATTAAGATCGTCCTTCATTCTTCTAAATTTTAACGAATAAAGGCCTAAACTGTCTAGCTGTTACTGGTACGTCAATCCCTTCATCTCAGGAAGCAACCTACTGAATCTCTTCCAAATGTTTCAAATGCCATTATATCCTTCCTTAAAAGTGGAACCAAAACTGTACATAGTACTCCAGGAGTGGTCTCATCAACATTGTGTAGTTGTAACAAATCTTGCCTATTTTTAATTTACAATCTCCAGCAATATAAGCCATCATTCTGTTTGCCTTCTTAATTACTTGCTGCACCTGCAAACCAACATTTTGTGGTTCATACACAAGATTACCCAGATCGGTCTGTACTGCACATTTTTGGAATCGATCTCAGTTTATATAATAGTCTGCCTTTTGATACATCTAGCCAAAATGCGTGACTACATACATCTGCAATGTTTTTGCTCCCTCACTCAACATATTTGTATTTCTTTGCAAATTCCCTTGTATCCTGTTCACAATGTGTCTTCCCATCAATTTTTGAATCATTAACAAATTTGGATACAATACCTTATTCTGTCTCCTCCAAACATAAATATAGATAAAGTAAGAAATAGAGCCCCTAGTACTGATCTTTGCACTACTCTACTAGTTAGATTTTTCTACCTGAGAAAGATCCATTTATCCCGACTCTCTGTCTTCTGAGGGTTAACAAGTCCTCAATCCATACTAATACATTATCCCTATACTTTATGACTCTCCTGGTATTCGGATGCTGCCTGACATGTTGTGCTTTTCCACCTTTTGACTCTGATCTCCAGTATCTGCAGTCATCCCTTTCTCACTATACTATGAACACCTATCTTGTACAATAACTTTTTTTAATGTAGCTCCCTATCGAATGTCTTCTAGAAATCCACTTTGTCGATCCTGCTTGTTGCATCCTCAAGAACTCCAGAACATTCGTTAATTTCCCTTTCAACAAACGCTGTTGAGTCTGTTTGATTATGTTAAAATTTTCTAAATATCCCATGATTTTTTTTCCCCTAATAATGGACTTTGGCATTTTTCGAACAACAGATGCTGGGCTAACTGGTCCATAGTTTCCTGTTTTCTGTTCCCCCCTCCTTGAATAGGATGTGACGTTAACAATTTTCCAAAATCCCCTGAAATTGAGTGTGTTCTGGAATATTTCAACTAATAACACCATTAAGTCTGCAGACACTAGCTTTAAAACCCTTGGATACAGGCCAGTAATCCTGGTGACTTGTCTACCTTTACTCTCATTAGTTTGCCAAATACTTTGTCGCCAATGATAAAAGGGAGTGAGACTTTTGTCCCATTGGTGCCTTGCTTACCTAATGTTTTTGGGATGTTGATAGTATCATCCCCATGAAGAGTGACACAAAATATAAACTTGAATTATCTGTCATTTTCTGTTCATATTATTAATTCCCCAGTTGCATCCTGCAACAGTCTGCATTTACTTTAGTTGCTCTCTTTTTACATACCCACTGAAACTGTTTGTTTTTTATATTTTATAATCAATTTTATTCTTCTTTATTGGCTTTTTAGTTATCTGCTGATGGCTCCTAAACAAAAGTCCCAATCTTTGGGCCTACTACTAATTTTTGCCACTTTGTATGTTGCAGTTTTTGTTTGGATACTCTGCTTGGCCACCTTTTGTTAACCGTGGTCGTTCAATCTTCTCATCAAATCTTTGTGTTCAAACATAATAAATTTTGTTTGCTGAAAGGGTTGTCACTGTTCATCCACTGACATTGCTTCAGTCTATTTACCCATCCACTTTAGACAACTCTTTCACAATGTCTGCAATTCTTTATCCTAATTTAGTGTTTGAGACCTAAGTTGTTTTCCCTCAAACTGAAAATAAAACTCTACTGTGTTGTGAATGCTACCTCCTAGAGGATCCTTAACTATGAGATCTCCTATTAATTATACAATAAGAGATCTAAAATAACCTGTTCTCAGTTAGTATCTGCAACATATTCATGGTGCAATCGACAAATTTGTCTTCTATGTTACTCTTATCCATCTGATTTGTTCAGATAATATGCACTACAATTATAATGGGTGATCTTAATCTGCATATGCTGTCCAACATTGGGGCATATTTTTGGGGACCTTAGATTCTCACATTTGCCTTATTTCAGTCACACCATTCTATCCCTGGCAATGGAAAAAACATCTGAGGAGTGTGACTACCTCCTGAAACAATAGATACAACTAAGCTTCCATTCCTCCCATGTACCTTATCATGCTTATGTCTTGTCCATCTGCTGGACTGTCCAGTATTCTTTCTCTATATGATTGAACCTTGCTTCTGAATTTACATTTACTCTGTGCCCCACACTTCCAAATTAGTTTAAAACTTTCCCAACAGCATGAGCAAACCTCCCAGCAAGGATATTTGATCCATTCTGGTTCAGGTGCAACCCATCCAGCTTGTGTAGGTCCCACTTACCACAGAAACTGTTCCTATGATCCAAAAATTTAAATCCTCCCTCCTACACCGTTCCTTTAGCCACACATGCATCTGACCTATCTTCTTATTTCAATACTCAGTAGCAAGTGGCTCTGGAAGTAATTGGAAGATTATAACCTTAGTAGTCTGCCTCTTTAATCTATTACCGAACTCTCTAAATTCCTGCTGTGGGACCTTATTTCAGTTTCTACCCATGTCATTAGTACCCATGACTGCTGCCTGTTCATCCTCACCCTTCAGAATGCACTGCAGCTGCTCTGAGACAACCCTGACACTGCCACTAGGAATACAGCATAACATTTGAGAATTTTGTTTAAAGTCACACAATTGCCTGCCAATTCCCCTTACAATCACGTCCCCTGTCACTAAAGCTCTTCCAATTATTTTCCTCACCTGTGGTGCAGCTGAGCCAACCAACTTGTCAATAGACCCTTAGAATTTCTGTCTATATAACAAGTTGAAGTATATTAATCTTGAAGTTAATTCTTGCCTTTAGCTGCTTTTCAAATACTCACCAGAACTTTTCTGAATCTTTCTAATCAATCATGAAAAGACCAGATATATTAATACTGTGACACCCCTTCGTGCCAATGGCAAGCAAGATTTTCTGAGATATCTTTGGACTTTGTATTGTTTCTACTTTGAAGTAAAGTTGTATATATTGCCTGAATAGTTGTAATCCAGTAACGGTATCAATGGCTGCCCAATCCATTATTGTTTGCCTTTCATTTCTTGTTGAAGCACTTTGATGGTTTTTAGAAGTATAGTTTTTGCTTATTTATTTATTTTACTTGTTTTGTTTTCCTCTCCTTTTTAGTGTTCTTTTCTCTGGTTCACTTTCACTTTAGGACTTTTTTTTGTGCTGTAGACCCCTATCATTCCAGTAAGATTAGGGCCATTCAAAGACAGTAGTGAAAAGTTGCGTGTGGAATCTGAGGACATAGGGGAAGCATTTAATGAATACTTCTTGTCAGTATTCACATTGGAAAAGGGCAATATTAGTGAGAATTCGGAGACAAGGCTAGAAGATTAAATGGGATTGATGTTGACAAAGAGGCGATTTTAGAAATTTTGGAAGATCTGAAAATAGATAAGACCCTTGGGCTGGAGGGAATTTATCCTAGGATTCTCTGGGAAGCCAGGGAGAAGATTGCAGAGCCTTTGGCTTCCAGCTTGATGTCATCATTGTAGACAGGAATAGTGCCAGAAGATTGGAGAATGGCAAATTTTGTTCCCTTGTTTAAGAAGGGTAGTCGGGACAACAGTGGTAATTATAGGCCAGTGAGCCTTACTTCGGTTGTGGGTAAGATGTTGGAAAAGGTTATAAGAGATAGGATTTATAATAATCTGGAAAGGAATAATTGATTAGGGAAAGTCAACACGGTTTTGTGAAGGGTAGGTCATACCTCACTAACCTTACTGAGTTCTTCGAGAAGGTGACAAAATAGGTGGATAAAGGTAAAGCGATTGATGTGCTGTATCTGAACTTCAGTAAGGCGTTTGATAAGGTTTCGCATGGTAGGCTTTGCATAAAATACGGAGTTTCGGTATTGAAGGTGATTTAGCGGTTTGGATCAGAAATTGGCTAGCTGAAAGAAGACACTGAGTTTAATCTGCCTTGCTAAATTATGAGATTTCTGCTTGTTATTTTGATCAAATTTCCATGACTGTAGTTTTGAAGGAAGATACAGAGGTACAGCATATTTTACAAGATTATTATTAAATCAAAACACCAAGTAAAAATGTATTAATAAAATTTTGGTTGTGCAGAAAATATTTCTGATAGGGGGAAAAGGCAAATGTAAAAATTGGAAATGAAACACCATCATTGTAAAGAGAAAGGTACATAAACATTCAGGAAAATCTTTAATCTGAAAAAGGTTGTGGGAAACCTTTTAGTACTGCTTCTTCTGGTCCTGATCTCTATGGTTACATTCTATGTTATATTATTAAATAGTAAGTAAGTGACAGGTATGTGAGTGTGAATTTCACCCCAGTATGGCTTCTGTAGTATTATGCGGGATACATGCTCTCATGTAAATCAGTCTGCTGATTGGTCCAATGCTAGCATGTTTGCAGCTATGTATTGGGAAGGTTTTTCGATAAAAGAGTACCAAGTCTTCAAAGGAGAAAGCAGCATTAACCATCAAGACTGATCTTATAAAGCAAAGGGAAATATCAGAGTGAAAGGAAGAACAATATAAAAAACTTAAAATCAAAGGTAGTTGTGATCTGACATTGAAACCACAGATATCCTTTCTTTCTGTATTCGTTCAAACCAGCCTACAGTTTTAGTCCTTTGAATGTTCTCATGCCGACCAGATATCCCAACCTAATCTAGTCCTGTTTGCCAGCACTTGGCCCATAACTCTAAACGCTTCCTATTCATATAGCCATCCAGATGCCTTCTAAATGTTGCAATTGGAACAGCCTCCACCACTTCCTATGGCAGCTCATTCCATACACACACCACCCTCTGAGTGAAAACGTTGCCCATAGGTCCCTTTTAAATCTTTCCCCTCTCTCACCCTAAACCTATGCCCTCTAGTTCTGGACTCACCCACCCCAGGCTAAAGACCTTGTCTATTTATCCTCACGATTTTATAAACCTGTATGAGGTCACCCCTCATCCTCTGACGCTCCTGGGAAAATAGCACCAGCCTATTCAGCCTCTCGCTATAGCTCAAATCCTCCAAACCTGGCAACATCCTTGCAAATCTTTTCTGAACCCTTTCAAGTTTCACAACATCCTTCTGATAGGAAGGAGACCAAAATTGTATGCAATATTCCAAAAGTGGCCTAACCAATGTCCTATACAGCTGCAATATGACCTCCCAACTCCTTTACTCAATGCTCTGACCAATAAAGGAAAGCATACCAAATGTCTTCTTCACTATCCTATGTATCTGTGACTCAACTTTCAAGGAACTATGAACCTGCACTCCAAGGTCTCTTTGTTCAGCAACACACCCAGGACCTTCCCATTAAGTGTATTAGTCCTGCTCTGATTGCTTTTTCAAAATGCAGTACCTCACATTTACCTAAATTAAACTCCATCTGCCACTCCTCAGCCCACTGGCCCATCTGATCAAGATTCTATTTTACTCTGAGGTAACCTCCAATTTTGATTTAATCTGCAAACTTACTAATTATACCACCTATGTTCACATCCAAGTCATTTATATAAATGATGAATAACAGTGGATCTAGCACTGATTCTTGTGGCATATCATTGGTCACAGGCCTCCAGCCTGAAAAGTAACTCTCCACTATCACACTCTGTCTTCTACCTTTGAGCCAGTTCCGTATCCACATGGCTAGTTTTCCCTGTAGTCCATGAGATCTAACCTTGCAAATCAGACTCTGATGAGGAACCTTGCCGAACACTTTACTGAAGTCCATATAGATTACGTCCGCCACTGCGCCCTCATCAATTCTCTTTGTTATTTCTTCAAAATACTCAATCAAGTTCATGAGACATGCTTTCCCACGCATGAAGCCATGCAGACTATCCCTAATCGGTCCTTGCCTTTCCAAATACATGTAAATCCTGTCCCTCAGGATTCCCTCCAAACAACTGCCCACACCAACGTCAGGCTCACTGGTCTATAGTTCCCTGCCTTGTCCTTTCCACCTTTCTTGAATAGTGGCACCACATTAGCCAACCTCCAGTCTTCTGGCACCTCACCTGTGACTATCGATGATACAAATATCTTGATGGGGCAAATGGCCTCTTTCTGCACTGTCGGGATTCTTTGATTCTATGAATGTTCTAGTTTAATCTCAGTTCTTGAATAATTATTAATCAATTAAAACAGGATAAAAATGACAGTTGGTTATAAATGAATTACAACTGTGTCATGAGTAACAGTACTCTCACCTGATTTGACCCCAAGATGAGCTTCGAATGTTATGTACTCTCAATCCTATTTTTAAATCCTATGCCAGGACAATCACCTGTTTCCACCATTGCCTCAGCCAACCTGCTGATAGTTTGCATCAAATCCCATGTGCCTACCTCATTGTATATGTTCTTTCTGGACTAAATTGTCTCCCGGTCCCTCAAATGCTCTGTGTTAAACTTCTCATAATTGGATTTGAAATACTTTTGTGAACTTGCTTCTTCCTATTGTTGTAATCCCTTATGCTACAACCTCCCCATTGCAAGATGTTCTGTTCCTCTTACTCTGGTCATTTTGTGTTAGTTCTCTCTCCTTTTGATCTCTCGGTCCTACACTCTGGGATTCCATCCCTAAACCTCCCTACTTTCTCATGTTCACTTATCATTTAAGAGTGTTTTAAAAATCTATCTTTTTGACAAGCTTTTAAGAGGACAGACCTCTTTCTTTGACACCCATTTTGTGTAATTATGGCTCTTAAAATATTTTCATACGTTAATGTTGCTTTACAATTTTGCTTTGCAAATGTTTGTTTTCCTATTCACATAAATAATTTTTGTGTGGATTTTCTGAGATTAAACTTTGCTCTGATCAAATAGAAGCGGCCAACTTAATCACATTGTGACTAAAGAATCATAAATTGAAATGATCTAACTCAGTTCTCACATTTCCTACCTTCAAGCTGACTAAACAAAACTGTGAAACGAGTGCCTCCAGTGAAGTTCATACAAATATAAAATCTCTCTCTTTGGTATTCATGCATCTGAGACATAGTGTGTTGTTGCTGCTCTGTATGTAATTATGATCTGGGATTTGGGTATCACGGTGGTTTAGCACACTGCCCTTTTGGTACTTCCTATGTTCCATATTCCAGGCTATAGCGATTAAAGTTTCTCTTCTCTTTTTGGATGAAAGATTTTGTCCTTCTCAATATAGTTTCTACTGGATGTCAGCTCATTGCATACATTGCCTTAATTTCACACTGGTTGTTGTCCAATGTTTCCATCACTTTGCTAACTACTGAGTGTGCGGCAGTGGATTCTGTAACAGATATGTGATCCACTCAGCTGAATTGTCATTGAAGTAATGAAGACCAAAGTTAATCCCAATCTTTTTCAGTACAATGAGAACTTCTGCCTTTGTTTTTTGAACATATAAATTATTTAAAGGATGGCTTCAAATTTTTTTGAAAATAAAATTATTCTTTTTATTTTAGTTTGATGCACAGAAAGGAAACAATTAAAGGAAAAAAATGAAGTTTAGATTGTAACATTTGGCTTTCATAGCTTGTACTTTAACCAATGAAGGGGCAAACTTTTAAATTCTGTGTGCACATGAAATTTAATCTTGTATAATCAATAATAATTTTGCTCATTATAAATCTGAAAAAGTAATTGCTGCTAATTTTAGTTCCACGAGACTGCCAGAGGTTACTTTATTACAATAATGTTTAGAATGAATTGCCTGCTGCTATAGGCTTGTAAACTGAGAAGAAAAATGTTAAATATCTCAATGTCCTGAGAGTACAAAAATGACATTATTAGTTAAAATATAATCTTGTTATCATAATAGAACAGGGAAAAAAAAGTCTACCATCGTCCTGCCACAGCACCCCACACCAAGAAGCCACAGGGTCAAGGTCCTTATCACTTTAGAACACATTGAAATGCCAGCAAAAGGCTCTAAACTCAGACTAGGATATCAGGTGGCCTTTCTTCCCTAACCAATTTAGCTGCTTGTTTATTTCTAAATGTGCTGTGAAACTGCTGTTAAAGGTTATATGGAGCACTAAAGATCTCTGGTCCATTCTTCTTAATGTCATGTTCTGGTTGCATTCTTTGAGTATTAAGGTGAAAGTGTCCTTGCCCAGAAATGGATGTTGACATCAAGTATCCTTATGTCAGGAGTAGCACAACCAAATATACCAACCCAATAATACATTGCAGTCTCTGAAGTGCACACCTTGTTGCATTGGAATGACACAACTGAATCCATGTATTGCAGCTGTTCTTACTTTATTGAAACAGTAAGTAGCCCTTACAATCTATAACTTGGTCAGTAATGCTCAAACTGAGTTCTGTTAGGGCGACTCAGCTACTGAGTGTTTGTTGTACATTAATTGTATGGGTATTAACTAGTAATTTAATGGTTAATAGATAATAGAAGGGAGCTAATTTTTTGGAACAGCAGCAATATGAAGAGATTTTGAAATAGCAAACATTATACTCGATTAACATTATAGATGTCATTCAGGCCTGCAAGGGGGGAGTATGCTGAAGTATTCACCGAAAATAAATTGTGAAAACATGAAATTTTAATTTCTTGTATGAAATGCTGGATTAATATATTTTCTTTTTCATCGGCCTGAAAGTGTGATTGTACACATAATTACATTCTGTTTCTATTTTTGAACAGGACAGATATTGCCAATTGGCAGGTTTTCAGATTCTCTGGGGCTCAGTGCCAGTACCTATGTACAAGAGTTTTTGAATGTTGAATTGGTGTGGACAATATTTTGCGGCAGTGTATTGTATAGTGCAGTTACTACAGATGCCACTTTCAGTCTCTCGTCGCTTAATTTTGGAGGCTTGAATTTCAGTCCAGTCCCAAATCAAAACCGGATGAAAGTTTTATTCCAGTACTCCAATACAGTTTATTTTGGCAGAGAGTGTAATTTTAGACATTGTGCTAGGGCCCCACTATTACAGGATAAACAGCCTGTTCCAAATAAAAGTGCCTGCAGTTCATGTTTAATAGCAGTTTTATTATCAGTCAGTATGGCAGGTGATATCTTATAGTGGCTATTCATTTCACAAGGCTTCCAGCAAACTGTTGCAAACTGCATATTTGTATTTCACAGGTATGTGGCCGCGCACTAGGGATTTGAGTATCACCAAGCAGCCAGAGAGAACCTTATTGGCAATCCTAGAGTTCTGGACTTGATTGACAGTGGAGGGTAAATATTTCAGTCTAAATGAATGTGCAGGTCAGAGAAAATGGATGTTTTTTTTAGGAAACGCCACCTGCAGATAGCAATGTATCAAGGAATTTTTGGCTTGTGTCATTTTGTCATGGGATGGAAATTTTTTTCTGTTGAGCAGGTCATTTGCAATGATTGGGAGATGCAAAGCTTGTACAGTGTCTGAGGAGGTAATGTTCAAAGGGCGAAACTGCAAATTCCCTTGAAGACATTCTTGACTTGGAGCTTTTGTAAAGGTGGGGGTTAATAAGTATAAAAACTTGCCATGGCATTGGAACACATGAGAAGAGAAAATGTTGAGCATATGGCAAGTAAAAGGGAGTGAGATAATATCCATTGGCGTACTTTTGAATAATCTGTTTTCTGAATTGTTGTTTGCCTTCAGCATATATGAGCACGATGTTTTGCTCATTTTTAGTAATTGGTGCCTGACTGCTTGCGAACAAATGTAAGCTCATTCTCACTCTCGTGTTCATTTTGGAAGAAATAAATGTTCTTGTCTTAAGGGACGGAAATAAATAAGCAAATACTTTTTCCCCATTCTGAACTGAAACTTAGATGTATAGTGAGATAATACCTTCTGAATGTTTTGTTTAATTTGGCATTTTTTGCCCTTTTATACTCTGAACTTACAAGATGTCAATGTTCATTGGAACATCTGGAGTATTGCTATTCTGTAATTGTAATTTAGTTTAATTGTTGACTGCTGGGCCTTGCTTTTGCATCACAACATAAACTGGGTTGTCTAAGACCTGGTGTGAAGCAACAAGATTATAAAGAATAGGAGCAAAAGTAGGTCTTTCATTTAGCCTGTTCTGTCTTTCAGTAAGATCATGGTTGATCTGATTATGGCCTTAATTCCACATATCTGCCTATTTTCCCATAATCCTTGACTTCCTTGTAATCAAACATCTTTCTTACTCAGTCTTGAATATCTTCAATGACCCAACATTCATTGCTGTCTAGGGAAGCGCAATCCAAAAATTATTAGAAATGAACACAAAATTGCTGGAAAATCTCAGCAAGTTTGGTAGAATCTGTCAAGAGAAATTAGAGTTAACATTTCGGACCTCATGACACTTCTTCAGAACAAAGATTATTATACTTCAGAGGATAAGTTCCTCCTCATCTCTACATTAAATTGGACACTACTTGTTTTAGACTGTGCTTCCTATTCCAAATTTTCCCATTAAGGGTAATGTCCTCTTACCATCAACTTTATCAAGCCCCCTCAGGTGTTTATATGTTTCAGCAAAATTACCTCTCATTTTTCCAACGAGTCCAGGCTGAACTTTCTCAACCTTTCCTCATTAAACAAGCCCTTCATCCTAGGAATCAGCACATCACATTTTCTCTGAACTGGTGGCAATGCAGTATGGCCCACGTTAAGTAAGGTGACCAAAAGTACATGCAGTACACTAGATGTGGTCTCACCAATGCCTTGTTTAGTTTTAGAAGATTTCCTACTTTTGCACTTTATCCTCCTTGCCTTCCTAATTACTTACTGTACTTGCATGCTGACATTTTGTAATTCATGTATAAGGACACCTTGTACCTTCTGTAACACAGTCTCTTTACACTTAAGCAATATTATACTTTTCCATTCTTTGTGCCAAACCTCAATAAGACAAGAACCCAGCACTGATGATACATTGATCCCAACATTCTATTTCCTGTTAGCCAATGATTATTCATGCTAATATTATCATTCCCAATGCCATGAGCTCTTGCACGTTTAGGTTTTACCTGGCACATAATTGAATGCTTTTTGGAAATTGAAATACGCTATATTTACTGGTTCCCCATCATCCACTTTTCTTGATACATTCTAAATTAACTTTAATAAATTTTTAAGTATAATTTTTCTTTCACAAAACAGTGTGAATCTGTCTGATTGTATTATGATTTTCTCAATGTCATGGCTCTAGTTCCTTAATAATGGATTCCAATATTGTTCCAATGAAATATGTTAAGCTAACTAGTCTATCATTTCTGATGTATAGAATACTGAGGACCCTTGCATCATTCTGTTTACACAACCTGTACCCTTGGCTCAGAACATAACCATGCTGAACTTTTTTTACCCACTTGATTCTCTGAAAGAATATTGCCTGAGAAATGATTCCAGACTTGGTCAGTTTTGTGTGATGAAGTAGCATGAACTATCTTGAGCTGTGATAAAACATTGTCATTGTCTCACCTGTCCCTACCAGGCATTTATTTGTGGCATTTAATAACTATTTCACTGACTAAAATGCAGCTTTAGTATTACACGTGAAGTGTAGCAAAGTATGTTAATTAAATGGAAATTTAAGAGTGGCTCAGTGGTTAGCACTCCTTGCTTCACAATGTCAGGGACCCAGGTTCCATTCCAGTCTTGGGCAACTGTCTATGTGGAGTTTACACATTCTCGCTGTGTCTACATAGGTTTCCATGGGATCTCCAGTTTACTCTCACAGTCCAAAGATGAACAGATTAGGCAGGGGAAATGCATGTTTATAGGGATGGTGTTGGGTCTGCGTGGGATGCTCTTTGGAGGGTTGGTGTAGACTCAGTGGGCCAAATGGCCTGCTTCCACACTATAAAGACGCTACTTCTGAGTGTCCATTCTGGGAGTTCTGTTTTCTTTCAGTTTGGTTCTGAGTTAAAAGTATAATCAGCAAGGAGAATAGGATTAAGAGAGAGGAACTAGAGCAAGGTTGCTTGAAATTTGAATTGGTCTAATTCAGTGCATGCGACTATCATTTTTTAAAAGGCCATATTACAACAGATTTCCTGACCTGTGCCTTTCATGTGCTCAAAGGATACTGCTTATGCTGATATATTTGCTGTGGAAAGCTTTGCAAGAAAGAGGGCAATAACAACGTTTTTCTTTAGCCTGAGACATCCAAGGTCCAAAGGGCCAAATATAAGGAACTGGTGCAGGTTGATGCTGGTGGATTTTTTTTGCCAGTTATGTTCTACTGCCTTCAGGCAACCACTACAATTCTCATAGATTCCCTGGTGGATGGGGGTCCATACAATGTCTACTGTTTCTGGCCATTTGTGAAAGGCAGCTGGAGTTACACCTGTCAACTCTTTATTGTGGGAGTATTCAACCTGCTGGTGGTGTACCTTTTTTCTACTTGAGTGGAGCACCGGAAACTCCAAGCCTCAAAAATGGTTGAGATATGGTGAAGGCATTATGGGCAGCACAGTGACTCAGTGGTTAGCACTGCTACCTCAAAGCACTATGGACCCAGGTTCGATTCTAGTCTTGGATAATTATCTGTGTGGAGTTTGCACATTCTTCCTATGTCTGAGTGGGTTTCTGCTAGGTTCTCCAGTTTCCTCCCTAAGGATTTGCAGGTCAGCTGAATTGGCCAAGGTAAAATTATCCTATAGTGTCCAAGAAAGTGTAGACTAGGTGAATTAGCCAGGGTATATTTGAGGTTACAAAGAATAGGATAAGGAACTGAGCCTGGGTGGGATGCTGTTCGGAGGCTCAGTGTGAATTCAGTGGACTAAATGGCCTATTTCTGCATTGTCGGGATTCTGTGATTCTATGTGTAGACTCTTTTTCCTGATATAGGCTGCAGGACACTGAATATTTGCCAGGACCTCAAGGGAGGAAAGATATTATTTTGTTATACAATTGTGGGGTAATTGTTTTCCTCATAGAAACAGATTATTGTAAAGTTCATCAAGTTTAATGTCGGACAAAAGCAGATTTTATGTAATGTGTTTAACTTTGTATTGGCTTCTATAATACTTGCGTAAAACATACTTCAGTCAAAGAAATGATTTTCCAATTTAGTATCCCAGTTTTGTGATGATTAAATGGTACATTCAATACTATTTACTTGAGGGTAAAATCAAGTTGTCAATTAAAATGGTAGCTTGTGTGATTTATTGAGCAATGTGTCTGATTGTCATCTTCTTTAGTTTAACTGATCAATTCTTTTTGGCACTGGTTATTGTTTCAGGAGAATTTTTAGCAGCTTGTTTTTGTGGAAGTAGTGAGGCTGTCAGAGGAGAATAGGCAAAAGGCTTTTGCTAGCTTTGGAAGTCTAAATTTTTGAAGATTTTGCACTAAATCAGAGAGCTATATGTGAGAAGAGAACTAAGGGAATGAGTACAACTACGTTGTGGTACAGCTGAGATAGGAGAATGCATTGATAATCAATGCCACCATTCCATCAGTCATAGCCATTAATGCACATCGATTTAAATTATCAAAATAGCCAAATGCTTCACTTTAGTGCTAATATACAGAACAAAAGAAATATCAATAAGGCTTCTTTAAATAACCAGAAGTAATCTGTTTATTGTAAACAACATTTATTCTTAAATTAGGCAACAATCAGTGGTGAACACCAAAACTATAATGCCCTTAATCCCAAACACAGACATGCAATTTAAGAAAGACAATTCTCTGCTGAGATTAATTTTAACAAAACATGGCAAAAAGGGAAAATCAAAACCCTGTGGTCCAACGTGTGCAATTCAAGGATTAAATCTGATGACTTCTCACATCCAATGGATTTCCTTTTGACAGAACTGAATAGCTGACAGCTCTCGATTGATTATAGACAACCAGCTCTGATTGCAATTGGCATGGATTTGAGTCTTTGAGGATTCATAATCCACCTCTCCAGGTTTTCCCAGGAAGAAAGAAATACTTGCATTTGAAAGTCTTGTCAGCTTCCAGCAACTTCTACTGAGAAACAAGATTTCAGCAGAGAGACTTTCAACTTCAGGGGCGTCTTCTTTGTATTGGCTCATGTTGTACAATAGAATCTTAAGACCAGAAAGGGTTGCTTGATAACCATTAGCATAGAGGTCTCTAGCACTTTCAAATCCATGTTTTTGAGCAATAAAGGCAATAAACCCATTTCTTATTTCCTTGAAAACTTTGCTTGGCTGTTTCTACAAAGTCACTTAGTTTCCAGTAAACAGCAGGTAAACTGCAGCATGACATAAAATTATTGGTTTCATTTCCAGTAATTCACATGGTTAAAAACCCTTGTCAATCAGAAAATGTCCAAATAATTCAACATCTTCCAGTCTTTTTCCAGATAGTCTTTAATACAGGTACACAATCCTTTATCCAAAATCCTTGGGATCAATTGTTTTTTGGATTTTGGAATTTTTCGGATTTCAGAATAAATGACATTTTCACAGTGACATAAAAAGAATCTTACTGAACAGCAGACCCAGGAATGACGAGCATGAGCGCTGAGACACAATTGACATCTGCCAGTGCTGGGCCACATCACCAATTCACATCTGAGTGAGGTGGGTCGAGTGGGTGTGTTGTTGGGCACGCCAAACAACCCTGTCATACAAAAAAAACCTCATGAGAAACCTGCGGATTTCAGAGCTTTTCGGATTTTAGAATTTCGGATAAAGAATTGTGTAACCTGTATAATATATGTTTCCAATAATAGAAAAAGAAATTCTTGGGATTGGAGTTATTTACTATTGCTAATGAGGGAGACAGCTAAGCTTTATAAATAGCTCAAAACTGTATGTTGTTACTCTGCAGCTATTCATTAGTTGTATTCTGTTTAATACATTCATTTGGCAATTAAGTCCAAAGAAAAGGTTCATGTAATATTGCTCTGTTGCATTTTACAAAGGAGGCTTGGGATTGAAGTAGTATCTAAAGTATTCCAAATGCTTTTTCTTATTTTCTTGTTTTATATGCCTTACACACTAAAGCACAGTACCTGATGATCAAGTCAATGGATTTTGGAAATCTGGCCTTACCTATGGGTGTAATCTGAAACATGAAAGCCAAAGATAGCTAGTGAAACATAGAAACTAAGAAAATAAGAGCCCCAGTAGATCACTTGGCCATTCAAGCCTGTTCCATCTTTCATTATGATCATGACTGATCATCCAATTCAATTGCCTGTTTTTGAATATCCCCAATATCCTTTGATCCCTTTAGCCTAAATGTGATACCCAGCTCTTTCTTGAAGTTATACAATGTTTTGGACTTGATTACTTTCTGTGGTGGCGAATTCTATAGGCTCACCACTGTCTAGGTGAAAATATTTCTCTTCATCTCTGTCTTAAATGGTTTACCCCTCATCCTCAGATTGTGACTTTTAATTATGGACTCCCTGCCATCAGAAACATCTTTCCTGCAACTATGCTGGGGGAATAAAAAGATTAGAAGGAATCAAAACAGAACATCTGGCTGCATTGTATTTACTCAGCACATTGTCTGAGACGTCATTGGTGGGCAAGTTGAGGGGCAGGATGTATATGTATTTGGAAAGGCAAGGACTGATTAGGGATAGTCAGCATGGCTTTGTGCATGGGAAATCATGTCTCAAAACTTGATTGAGTTTCTTGAAGAAGTAACAAAGAGGATTGATGAGGGCAGAGGGGTAGATGAAATCTATATGGTCTTCAGTAAGGCGTTTGACAAGGTTCCCCATGGGAGACTGATTAGCAAGGTTAGGTCTCACGGAATACAGGGAGAACTAGCCATTTGGATACAGAACTGGCTCAAAGGTAGAAGACAGAGGGTGATGGTAGAGGGTTGTTTTTCAGACTGGAGGCCTGTGAGCAGTGGAGTGCCACAAGTGCCACATCGGTGCTGGGTCCTCTACTTTTTGTCATTTACATAAATGATTTGGATGCGAGCATAAGAGGTACAGTTAGTAAGTTTGCAGATGAGACCAAAATTGGAGGTGTAGTGGACAGCGAAGTGGGTTATCTCAGATTACGACATGATCTTGACCAGATGGGTCAATGGGCTGAGAAGTGGCAGATGGAGTTTAATTCAGATAAATGCAAGGTGCTGCATTTTGGTAAAGCAAATCTTAGCAGGACTTATACACTTAATGGTAAGGTCCTAGGGAGTGTGCTGAACAAAGAGACCTTAGAGTGCAGGTTCATAGCTCCTTGAAAGTGGAGTCGCAGGTAGATAGGATAATGAAGAAGGTGTTTGGTATGCTTTCCTTTATTGGTTAGAGTATTGAGTACAGGAGTTGGGAGGTCATGTTGCGGCTGTACAGGACTTTGGTTAGGCCACTTTTGGAATATTTGCATGCAATTCTGGTCTCCTTCCCATCGGAAAGATATTGTGAAACTTGAAAAGGTTCAGAAAAGATTTACAAGGATGTTGCCAGGCTTGGAGGATTTGAGCTATAGGGAGAGGCTGAACAGGCTGGGGCTGTTTTCCCTGGAGCGTCGGAGACTGAGGGGTCACCTTATAGAGGTTTACAAAATTATGAGGGGCATGGATAGGGTAAATAGACAAAGTCCTTTCCCTGGCATCGGGGAGTCCAGAACTAGAGGGCTGGGATATATGGTCGGAATGGACGGGTTGAACCGAAGGGTCTGTTTCCATGCTGTACAACTCTATGACTCTCTGACTTTATTTGCTTGTGGCCCTATATATCTCATGGGACACATAATATATTGTGTGCTGGATTATATTTCCCTCATTCTTTGAGAGGAAGGAAGTAAACTACAATCACCTGATGAAGGAGCGTCGCTCCGAAAGCTAGTGTGCTTCCAATTAAACCTGTTGGACTATAACCTGGTGTTGTGTGATTTTTAACTTTGTACAATTTCCTTGATAGTCACAGAAGCTGACTAAGTTCCCTAATGATCCAGTAAGGAATAGCTCAGAGCTCTCAAGTGTGAGATACATTAGAATTCTCATGTGAGACAGCATGGATTGCATACAAAATATCCTGGTAAATCCCTGGTAATTCCCAGGGTTAGGGAAAATCAAAATTTCTAGGTAGTTGACAACGGTTTCCAAATAATTGTTAGGAAGGAGGAAAAGTACTGTAGTTTGCTATATGTCAGGAGATGATCCATTAGAGTTCCCTGTTGATTTGGTGATGTGATGCAGCAGACGTAGGTGGTGGAACATAGGTGATAGGTCTATAGGGATACGGTTGATGTTTGGTTGTCAAGAAGGCAAATGTCAGAATTTCTTGTTTTCTTAGGAACGCTTCCTTCAATCTATAATTGTGGTTTGCAGATCAGATTAGAAAATTCAAACTGTGGGGATTTCTCCTTTCAAATGTCAAAACTGAAATTTCACTCAATCACAAGACATTTCTGGATGATGAAGTGTATTCGCCCCATCTGTGTACAAAGATACAACCTTTCCTCACCTATGTAGCATCCAGTTATACATATTTGACTCCACTGCTTTATCTAAAAGTTCATTCTACATATTGATCATTCATGAGAATGATATTAATGTGATGGCACTATGACTTTAAGAGATGCATTTTGTGCTGCATTTTTTTAAAGAGAGGTTTTAAGGCAAAGGCACAGACACAAAGCTGTCTATTGAAAACTCTAAAGAAAACCGTTTAAAAAATCACACAACACCAGCTTATAGTCCAACAAGTTTATTTGGAAGCACTAACTTTTGGAACACTGCTCCTTCATCAGGTGGTTGTGGAGTATAAGATCGTAAGACACAGAATTTAAAGCAAAAAGTTTACAGTGTAATGCAACCAAAATTATATATTGAAAAAGACCTGGATTGTTTGTTAAGGCCCTCATTTTTTAGAATGACCATGTTGGTTTCAGTTCTTTCATATGTAAACCCTGAAACATTTTTTAAAAGTTCCATTTTCAAGTGAACTTTAGCAATAAGTGCCATGTCAGCTCAGATAATGCAATGAAGATGTGAGGTGCCCTTAGTGAGACTGATTCTATTTCTAAAAAAGGGATTTACAGAATCTTACATGGATTTTGAGCAAAATAAAATGTACTTTTGCAAGTACAAATTTACCTCAAAAACATTGTGTGTGCGTGAGAGGGTGTGGTGGGGGGGGGGGGGGGGGG